>NW_006285040.1:226170-233936 GCF_000327345.1 Myotis davidii
AAAAAGTGCTCAATTATTCTATAATTTAAAAAGGTGTGTGTGGGGGGGGCGGGGGGAGTGGAGAGGAGTTAAGCCATAAAGTATTCACAGAGTTAGTGACACACCCTCCAGCTCTAGCCTAGAGAGCATAGAAATTAAAGTGGGAGGCCATTTAAAGAATGTGGGACAGTCTTGGCTCATGGGTGCTGTGTACTATTTAATTAGAGAGGTTATCTACCGGAAGCCTTTATTGTATTAAATGTCTGCAGCTAAGGAGAGATAGCTGGTCTGCTATGGGGGAACCGAAGCTGATGTTTGGAGATGAGTACGTACTGCTTTGGGTCCCTGCTGGTTTCATAGTTCCTGGATAATTTGGGTCTCAGCATTGTTATTTCCTGAGTGCCTACCGAATGCCAACAGAATAAAAAACAAATGAGTACCACCCCCACAGGGCAGGAAATCTAGTCAGAGAGCCTGGTATGCATTCATTAGACACTCAAATAACTGTACTAGTACAAGTGCAACTGGCCCAAGTGCTCCCAAGGAAAACTAGCAGATATTACAAGAGGAGCATAGAAAGGCCCCATCAAAAAAGCTGGGGAAGCTCTCCTCAGGGATGACTTGCCGTTAGAAGGCAGAAGAGAAGTTATTTTAGCAGCCACTCAGGACAGAGCCTGTTAAAGGTCCTTCAAAGAAGACTCGTGGCTGAAGAGCCCGGGGAGAATGAGGTTAGAGAGTCAGGCAGTAGGGAGGCTGTGAGAGTCCTTGATATTTTGTGATTAAAGTACCACATATTTTAAAAAATAGTTTCAGAAGCGAGAGAAGCAGTATTCAAAGAGACTATGAAGTGGTATTTTTCAAAATTGAAGCATCATTTAATTAGTGAACACAAAAATATAAACAAACCCACACCCAGACATATGATAGTGAAAATATAAAATACTGAGAGTAATGATAAAAGTTTTACAACAATAAAAAAGGAACACTAAATATTTACACAGTAACAAAAATTAGGCTGACAGGTTTTCACACAAGCAATAGAAGCCTGAAGAAAATTTAGAAATGTGTTTCATAGTGAAAAAAAAGTAATTGCAATCATAATAGAATTTAACTCTTCTATAAACGTGCAAGTGAAATAGACATTGGTAGGCAATAAAGACAAAGAGAGTATGCTTCTTATAGCTCAGTCTTGAAGGTACTGATAAGTGACAAGAAAAGTGTAAAAAGCCAGAAGAAGGAACTGAAATACAAGAATAATAGGCAGGTGAACAAAGAAATTGTTAAATAAGTAAATCAAAATATACACAGATTAGAAGACAATAATATACTAATGACTAATTTGAAAGAGGGTTAGAAAAATGTGAAACTAAAAGAGTAGGGAAATACATGTCAGATTGGAGAAGAGTCAGAATTGAAGCATTTTTGTTGTGCGCGCAAGAAATCAGTTCGTACCTGGCAGTGATCAACTTTAGGCTTTACGCATGTGAAAAATTCCAGGACAACTACAGACATAGCAGACGAATGTAAAAATTCCAAAATAATATACGGATTAAAGAGTGAGTAAAAAAACTTGGCAAATCTAAAAAAGACAGATAATAGAGGAAAAAAGGATAGCAAATAGAAAAAGACTGCACAAGATAGTAGAAAAAATAACTTCAAATATATTAGTAATCATAATAATAGATTAAAACAATCTATTAAAAAAGGGAGACAGAAATATTGAATTTAGTGATAAAATCAGATATAGCAAACAAATAACCAAATGAAATCTGATGCAGCTATATTAATATTTAACAAAAAAAAACCCTCAACCTAAATCTTTCTTAATCAAAACAGTTTGTATCAATACTGATTTAGGAGAAGCAATGAGTGAAACAAAATCAAGGGCTCATGTATATACAAACACACACATGCACACATACACACAGAAAAAAGGGTTTATAAAGAAGGAATTTCCCTAAGATGAACATCAAATTTTTTATCACCATGAAAATACACTCAATCTTAGTAATCAAGGTGGTACAAACTGAAGAAAAATGAGATAACATTTCATACTCAATAAAAATATGTCTGTTAATTCCAATTGTTGGAGATGATGTGGATAAATGTAAATTTTGAACATTACCAAGGCAAATGTAAATTCAGTCAGTTGAGGAATTTTTTGACAATATCCAATAATTTGGATAAGGTACACACCCTGTGGTATGGATCTTCTGGAACAGATCCTGGACTGCTCTAAAGAAACTCTACCATATGAGCAAGCATTGAGCCATGATCATCAAGACAAGCAATGACAAGTGTTGGAGAGTTCGTAGAAAAAAGGGAACCCTCGTTCACTGTTGGTGGGAATGTAGACTGGCACAACCACTATGGAAAGCGACTCCTCAAAAAACTAAGAATATAACTACCATACAAGCCAGAAGTCCCTCTCCTGGGTATAGGCCAAAAACCTTGAAATCATGTATTTGCAAAAATATGTGCATCTCTATGTTCATTGAAGCATTATTCACAGTGGCCAAGACATGGAAACAACCAAAGTGTCCTGCGATAGAGGACTGGACAAAGATGTGGCACATACATACATTGGAATACTTCTTAGCCATAAGAAAGGATGAAATAGAGCCATTTGCAACAACATGGGTGGACCTTGAGGATATTATACCTAGTGAAATAAGTCACTCAGAAAAAGCTAAGAACCATATGATTTCACTCATGTGTGGGATATAAAACTGAAACGCATGAACAGATGTACAAGCATTGAGAAAGCACAAGGATATTCCTTGCATGTGTTGGTTTATTTTGCCATAGAAAAGAATTAGAAACAATCTAAAAATCTATTAGTGAGTGGTTGAGAAAGTAAATTAAAGTAGTTCTAATGAAGTAACTTGAGGCATAGGTATCATCAGGGATAAATCTCAAAAACCTGATGCTGAATAAAAAAGTTAAAAAACATATTCAGTATGTATATTGTTCATATATAGAGGCACAACTAGTTTAGTTTATACAATGTGAAAATAAATTATACACATAAATTTTAGGCAAGAAGGAAGAGGAATGGATGCTGGGAAGCATCAGCTATACAGCTGAAATATTTCATTTCTTTTATAACTTGATATAAAGTGTTGATGTTTGTTAAGTCTGGATTCTATTTGTTACATTAATTTATTTATTTTCTGTCATGTGTGAAATATTTTATAATTTTAAAATGAAATAAATGTTTAATATGTGTTAAAGTTAGAAAGAAATAAAAGAAGTGATTCTTACAGCTGCCATGTGGAGAACATACTGAAGGGTGCTGCAGTTTATTTAATCAAGTTAGACCCTAATTGCAGCCAAGTAAGAGATGAATAAATTAACCACGCAAGAAATATACTGTATACTTATTATTCCCAACTGGTGGTGTTGTGTTTGATGATTTCGGGAGGTTTCTCTTAGCCTCACATACAAGAAAGCTTTGGTCAGATTGTGGAACAAATGAAAATAATGGTAAGTGTGATTTAGGAATCAAATGCGCTCAAGATTTTCACATCTGGGAGAATATCCCTAAATCCTATATAATAAAGGCTTAATATGCTGAGTGTCTGGTTGATCGGTCAGCCATTCAACCAATCAAAGTGTAATATGCTAAGGTTACTCAACCACTAACTATGATGTGCACTGACCACCCAGGGGCAGACGCTCCAACTGGTAGGTTAGCTTGCTACTGGGGTCTGGCAGATTGGGACTGAGCGTGACGGGCTGGACATGCCCTGGAGCCCTCCCGTAGCCCCACCCTGGTTGGCCAACCTCCCACGTCTCTCCCTGGCCCTGGTGGGGTTCCTCAGCCTGGCCTCCACCCTCTCGCAATCCAGGACTCCTTCGGGGATGTCAGAGAGCTGGTTTCGGCCTGATCCTGCAGGCCAGGCCGAGGGACCCCCCACTGGTGCACAAATTCGTGCACCAGGCCTCTAGTATTTTCATAAAAGTAAAGCAGATTTGAAAGAAATTAAGTGATCTTATGAATTGAATTATTTGTGGGAACACAAATTTCAATTTATATTGTTATAAATATTAAACTACAAAGATTAAACATAAAACCACTGTAGTGTTATCATCAGAGTAGAATTCAAGGTAGTCAAATCTACTTTAAATTAGAAAAAATTAGGAGCTCCTTTTCCTATGCTCTCACTGGGTTTTGTCCTTTTATTATTATAATTGCCTTAATATATTAGAACTGCCTATTTATGTGTGCTTTCCCTCAGAACATGTAAGCATGTATTTCCACCTCTGTGTCTCCTGCAGAGAGCATAGTGATTGCACGTGGTAGATATTCAATAAGCATGTGCTGAGTGAAGGAACTGGGTAACTGTAGAGTCTTAGAAAAAAGTCTCTTCTTGTTCTACTTCCATTCCTCCCCAGAATACTCAGCTTAGGTGGGATTGTCAAAGTCTTCAACCCCACCAATTCCACTTGGTCCAGAGGCACAGTAGAATGGATTAGACAGTGGAAATGGAAGGCAGAAATGGAGTTGGTGAGATGGTGAACTCTCTTCCTATGTCATCTGACTCTTAAATCCTAGCTCCACAGCTTGGCAATAAGAGAACTTCCATTCATGCTCCAAATTAAGATAGTTTAAGTGTATATTTATCTTTAAATATTTATCTATATGGCTCCAGAGAAACCTTGCTTATCTTGCTTAATTAAATATCACATAATATATATGGTATATTTGAAAAAAGAAAAGCCTCTTTTAACTTCAGTGAATCTTTCTCTCGGGCCTCTTCAGTAATAATTCTCCACCACCGATTTTTACTTACAAACTTAATGAAATGAAAGAGAGAATTTAACCCCAGCTTAAATCTATACAAAGAAATTTATGAATTCTTCTAAGATCTTTAATATTGATTTATGAAAACAAACACATTTTTAAATTTGTGGCAAGAGCAGCAAAACACTGGAAAGAGAAATGAATGGAAGTCAAGAGAAAGAGAGGGGTAAAACACGCCTTATCATACCTATTAGGCCATGCTCAGGGGCTGAACACAAATGCAGGTGGACCCAAGAGGTTTGCGCAACAGAAACATACATGATAGCAACTGGCAGATCGGTCAGACCCCTCCTGAGAGAGAAGAAGCAGGAAGTAGTGAACTCACCTGTGGCTATTCCAACAGGGGGATAAGAAGGCAATGTCCCTCATATTCATAATCCACGTACTTCATTTTCATTTTTTAACATTATGTTAAATTGTAAAAATCTATATTTATTCATGTACCTGTATACCTATCTATCCATCTGTTTATATCTATGCCGCTGACATAGTGAAAGGATTTAAGTGAGTAGTTCACCACATAGTTCACATAGCTTTTAGAGTTCCAATACTATATCACAGTATTTGTTACATACTGCATGGAATTAATGTGTATGAGTAACTCCTGTGATTATTTTCTGAATGGTAGAATAACACTGAATTATACTCATGTTAAAAACAGTTTAATAAGTGGAAGCATTTAAATTATTCCAGAATTTGGTTAGCTCTGCTTTGGCAATTAGTTTTTTTTTAAATCTCTAAGTATAAAAGGACCAATATGTATTAACAGATCAATAATAAAGATGCTATTGTTAGTGAACTTTATAGTAACTCTAATGTATTTAGAGAGGTTTGAGAATGTAGTGAGGTATAAAATAACACACAAATATAAAAAAGAAGACAAAATAAGAAAACTATTTGAAATATAAATACTAAATTTAAAAAGAGTAAAAGAAAGCATAAAATATAAAATCTTAAAAATAATTCCAATCATTAATTTGAAGAATTAAAGGAAAATTCAAGAAAAAGTTAAAAGTTATAGAGAGCAGGAAAATCAATTCCGGAGCTTTAATGACTATATCAGGGGTTCCAGAAAAAGAAAATAATAATGTGGGATGGCAAATTAAAGAAATAATAAAAGAAAAATTCCATAGCTTCAGACAGAAAGAGCCAATTGAGTACTAATCTGGATGAATAAAAAAGAAAACAAAAGCACCCTAACCGGTTTGGCTCAGTGGATAGGCCTGCAGACTGAAGGGTCCCAGGTTCCATTCCAGTCAAGAGCATGTACCTTGGTTGTGAGCACATCCCCAGTAGGGAGTGTGCAGGAGGCAGCTGATCGATGTTTCTCTATCCCTCTCCCTTCCTCTCTGTAAAAAATCAATAATATACACATTTTTAAAGAAAACAAAGGCAATCATGTACCAAGCAAACATGGGACACCCGGAAAGAAATGGAAATCAAATAATCATCATAGTTTCTTCAGGATGAAAGATATTTTAACAGTAACTTCAAAGTTCTGGTGCAAAATGATTTCAGCCACTATTTTCTCTACTTGGCTAAATAAACAACCAATTGTAATAAAAAAAGTAAAATATTTTTAGATGTTAATGAAAGGACTTCCTTTGCTTCTGGTCTTCAAAAGTTAACAATATACTGTAGTGTAGATATTAATAAAATCCAAGAAAGGAGGAACACACAGGGTCCAAGAAATATTATGACTAACACAGATGTCTGAAAACAAAGAAAATAATTTAAGGATGACAACTATACAACAGTCCCTAAAAAGCAATTATTCTGAACTAAAACAGGAAATCAGAGGCTCCAAGAAAAAATAATAATACACTGTAGTCAACAGGTCATACAACTGAAAAATTGTCACACATTAGTGATATGAATAAGTGAACTATTGCAGGTGGATGATGACAATAATGGTGTGCAAGAAAAGAATCCATTTGAATCTTGAATTTCCTTCAGAGAGGTTCAAGTTTAGGAACACAGGCTTACTAATAAACGTACTTCTTTATATATTCATTAAACATTGTTTCATTGCACTTGCACTACTGAGATTCTGATTATTAATGTTTCTTTTCAACATATGGGCAAAATAAAAAAGGACTTACTCTTCATCTTCCATAAGGTGAGTCAAATAATATGGACTGAAGTTGTGTGTTTTTTTTAAAAGTGCTTGAGCATATTATTTAGATAGCTAACTATCTGGAAAACAAAGACAAATAAAAGGGGTTTCTCTTGGGAACAGGCCTAGAAATAGGATGGAAATGATAAAGACAGTGGGTTTTACTTATACATTCATATGCAGAATTTGATTTGGAGATTGGGAAGCATGTGCATGTATTAGCCTGATAATAGTTCAAATCATATGCAAGAAAATCAAAGAAAAAGGTGAACTAGACACAATTCTCCTCCATGTAAACTGATGATTACTGTAGAGTGTGATATGTGCAGTGGTAAAGGATGGGCAAGTATGGTAAAAGAGATTGGTATAGGAGAGCAGCAAAATGGGCTCCTTCCAAGGAGGTCAGTTGGTAGCATTGGACAATGATAACTTCAAACCAGGTAATACCTGACAGAAGTCTTGAATGATAAAATAAAATTTAAAATTTTAAGGAAAAGGTATTTCTTGGCAGAAGCCATAGCATGTGCAGTGGTATTAAAGAATAAGGTGGTTCAGGAATCCTATATAATAAAAGGCTAATATGCAAATCAACCGAACTGCAGAATGACCAGTCGCTATGACGTGCACTGACCACCAGGGGCCAGACGCTCAATGCAGGAGCTTCACCCTGGGGGTCAGTGTGTCGCTCAGCCAGAAGCTGGGCTCATGGCTGGCGAGCATAGTGGTGGTCCTCTCCCACCTCTGCAGCAGTCAGACATTTCCTGAGGGCTCCCGGACTGCGAGAGGGCACAGGGTTGGGCCGAGGGACCCCTCCGAGTGCACGAATTTTGTGTGTCGGGTCTCTAGTATTAAATATAATGTCAT
>NW_006285040.1:234953-238530 GCF_000327345.1 Myotis davidii
GGCTATAAATAAGCTATGTTCATGGAATTTCTAATTTCTTTCTGTCTTTAAATGTATACATTAACACACATATCTTAAAAGTATAAGATACTTTCACTAATAACTGTTGAAGAAGGACATTGAAATCATATAGTAAAATAAACTTGCAAGATTATAAAGCATTTTTTATTAATATCACTAAAGAAATATTGATATATATATTAAAATGACACTGACATATGTCTCTACTTTGTACATCTCAGATATTGAGCTAAATGATTAATGAATAATGTAAAGGAAGAAGAATTTAGTGTATTAGACTATTGTTATCTTAGAATTTATGAAGAATATTAAATTACCTGCCAAAAAACATCAGAAAAACTCTATTGCTCTTTTCCTTGGTATATCAGGCACATAATTATAATCTATAATGATAAAAGCATAATATGCTAATTAGACTGGATGTCCTTCTGGATGACGTTCTGGACGAAACTGGGGCTGTGAGGGAAGCCAGGTCCTGGGCACTAGCGGGAAGCCGGTGCTGGCAACCGATGGGAAGGAAGGCCTACTCTTGCACAAATTTCATGCATTGGGCCTCTAGTGTAGAAATAATAGCCTTTATCAAAAATTCAAAATGATATTATGAGAAATACTGATATTGATAACACTGGAATTAACATGTAGGACATTTGGATGTAATTTTAATTTTGACTGTCACTAGTTGTGTGATGTCAAAACTGGGTCTTTTCTTACTGGCATTAGTTCTCTACTTTAATTTAAAAAAAAACAGAAGAAGTAGAAAGAACAAGAATCTGTCTCTGGTATCTGTTATAAGTGCTATAGTACAAGCAGGTATAAAATGTTTTTGGAGTAGAGCGGCAGGAACAATTAATTTTACCAGGGAGGAAGAAAAAATGCCAGGCAAAGTCTTGGGAACAGGAAATATTTAATATAGAATTTGAAGGATCAGGTAGAAAATAGTAGAAAAGCACCCCAGGCACATGAAAATGAAAAGTAAAGGAAGGAAGATTTGAAAAATGAATTGAGCTTTTCCTAATAGAAAGGCATTCAACATGGCAGGCTGCAAGGGATGTGGCATGTGTGTGTGTGTAGTGTGCCTTTGAGTGTGTGTGCATGCATACACACATCCAGGGGAATGTTTAAGAAGTGAAGAGGCAAGCTAGGAAATGTGTGTAAAGACAGAAATAGAAAGAGATGCAGGCGAAGAAGTGCTATAATGCCTAAAGTCTTCAATACCATGCTAAATATCATGAGTTTGGCCTTTACCTGCAAGTGACACTCAAAGTTCAAACAGAAAAGTGATGTGAGCAACCACAATTTTACGGAATCTTGAGGAAGTGGAAACCATTGCCATAAAGCAAGTCATTACAAACCGATCCAGAGACAGAGAAACATCGATCAGATGCTCAAACCTCAGAGGGAAGGTAGGGGAGGGTGGGGGTAAGGGGGAGAGATCAACCAAGAGACTTGTATGCATGCATATAGGCCTAACCAATGGATGAAGATAACAGAGGGTGAGGGTGAGGCAGGATTGGGGGGGTGCGGGGGCAATGGGGAGATAACCACACATTTGTAAGGCCTTAATCAATAAAAAAAAGTGAAAAAAATTATTACTTTCATAAGAAAGCTAGGGAAATCTATGAAAAATTACACAAATGGTTAGGTTATATATAGCACATTATTTTTCCATTAGTAAAAACATTTTGAAAATCTCTAAAGCCCACCTTTAAATATCTTTCCCAGTTAGAAAAATACCTAGTCAATTATGATGAGAGTGTGCTTAGCATGAACACAGATGGGGACATTATCCTTGGGTTAATAAATGGATGCAAGCAGCATGACATGCCCCTTGGTGCCTGAGTTCTAGCATTTGCAATGGAGTAAGGGAGCTGTATTTTTAAAGTATAGCACCTTCATGTGTGATTTAAGGGACCACAATGTATGAGATGAAAGAGAGGGGGGATTTAAAATTTGGAATCCTTTTAAAATTGTCTTCCCAAGCATTTTTCTCCATTGTCATATGGCTCCAGAGATATTTTATATAAATAAATTACACATAATTTGAAAAACAGTAAAAAGTTTCACCACAGGCAGACAACACCAATTTAAATCTGTTAGAACTTTGAAAATTGATCTTTCATGGCTCTCATTCTGCTGAAAAATCCCTGGAAGACTTCAACATGATTTTGTTTCTTTACAAAAACAGAGTATTCATAGCAAAATGTAGTCCCATCGTTTAGTTCAAATAAAACTGTTGGCAAAAGTACTATAAATATATATGTTCTATAAATGGTTTAGAACAAACAAAATATGGAGTATTTTTCTAACATTTTTAAAATATTAAGGCAATGAACATATGAAAACTGTAAAGCTTATCCCACCTGTGAATTTGCATAATTGACTATTTTTCACTTTTTAAAATGTGAAACATTACCTACCCCACATACAATGTCAAATATTATATATTTTGCTTATAGTCAGGATAAGATTCTTGCATACTTTATACATTATAATGACACTTAAAAGTTTGTAATTATATAGCTAATCTTTGGTAGCCATATAAACTTCATTGTTAACCTTCATAATTATACTTTCACTTGTATATATATATATATATATACATATATATTACATATATAAAATTCTACTGTACTAATAATTATTTTTAAAAAATTAATTAGCATACTTGTTACATTAATATAAATTCCATATTTTTAATAATATGAGTTCCTCTGTTCCTGAGGTCTAATTTAATAAAAAGGTAAAATAATTGTGCTATTTAATTTAATATCATTAAGAAAGGAACTTTTAAAAATATGTCATATACTAGTAATAAGAAACTTTGAGATAGTGTAAATAAAATGTTTTAAAATTTCAAAATTTAAATGTGGAGAATTATGTATGTGGATTTTAAAACACATGATTTTCTTATGTATAAACCAATAACTATAAAATGATGAGTATTCTGAGTAATTTATGATAATAAGCCATTCATACAATTTACATGGAACTATATGATAGATGTTTATAAAGTAATATGGCATTTTTGAATATACTACAAAGTAGTGTTGTTAAATTTAACGAGGGGAGGTGTATGTATACATTGAAATAAAGAAGGGAAATATGGTGGGTAGTACAGGACATGATTGTCTCAAGGAAACACAGAAATATGGCCTCATTTGTCCTTTTCAAAAGATTTCAAAAGAAGCTAGAAAGATTGATTTTTATGTGACATCTATAGATTTTTTTTCAAGCACTGGTGCAATTTAAAAAAATGATGATGCACATCAAGCCAAATCTGTATGCAAACGTTACCCCCATGTGAGACCCCTGGCTTAATAGCGGCAATGTCATTATATGAATACACCAAAGCGAGTCTCTTTTCTGCATGTTTTGCACATCAGAAGAAAAATATTTGGGCAATCCTTTCTCAAAATTAAAGTACCTGAATTAGCCTTTCTATAGCAAATAATTAACAAAAGGCATCCTACTTGCTGGAGAGTCATTTTGTCTTTTCAAACATTTTTAAAACATTTTTTCCAACCTTTCATGGCCTCGTCACATGTAGGAAGGTGGG
>NW_006285040.1:238563-243414 GCF_000327345.1 Myotis davidii
TATGGCATGAGCATGTTATGGCAGATAAGGATTTGTCTACTTCTTGATATATTCTCTACATTAATAGATATATCTATAAATATATTTATTTTTAAAAAGTAAATCAATTTTGCAACTTCAATATTTATTATTCTTAAACAGAAATTATCTACAGTCCACCTCAGAATAGGCAGTAACACAAGGGTGTCAAAATGTTACTAAGGAACTTTCTATTATAAGCTACTTCTAAAGAATTACTTAGCAAAAAGTGCTGATTGCTGACAGTCAAAACCAACAGATTAATAAACCAATTCCCCAAAATATATATGAAATATATATGTGAAAGGCAAAATTTTTTTCAGATAGGATGAAAGTGAAATTTTAACACGGAAAAATCATAATATATAATCTTCAAATTAAAATTTTATATCTAATCTCATTTTCCTTAATGTCAAGTGTTTTGACATGAGCTAAAGAACATCTACTTAAGACAGAACGATGAGGGATAGATTCTCTAGGAAACTATGAAAAGAGAGATGTTTCTGGGTAAGAAGAGCAAAAATGGTAGGAAGTGTGCACTGAATAAGAATGAAATGTCAACTTTTCAACTGTTTCAAATTTTTCAGCAGCATGCATGCATTACTTTTACTTATAAAGAGTGAGGTCACAGTAAGTTCAATACAGTAGAATCTCTTTCCTCAGCAACAAATAATGAATAGAAAAAACATTTAATAACAGAAACCGAAAAACATAGTGCAATCTACTGTCTTAAATTTGAAATACTCTCAGCTAAAGAAAAAGAGATGTTGTTCTTTGCAATTTAATATTTTTAAAAATTTATTTCATTTTTAAAAAAATTTAAATAATTCTTTATTGTTAGAAGTATTACTTATGTCCCCCTTTTCTCCCCATTGACCCCCTTCAATCCACTCTTCCCCCGCCCCCAGGCCTTCAGCACCCTATTGCCTGTGTCCATGAGCCATGCAGACAACAACATTGATATACCTTACAAAGTGATTGTCACAATAAGTCTAGTTACCATCTGTCACTGTACATAGTTATTACATTAATAACTATATTTCTTGTGTTGCACATTACACTCCTGTGGCTTATTATATAACTAGAAATTTATACTTCTTAAGTCCCTTCCACTTCTTTACCCATCCCAGAGATAGGGTTTTAACTCAACTTAATACAAATCTTTAAACTGGCCCTCATGCCTCAGGATGGCTCTAGGAAAGTAACAAAAGTCCTCACATTTTCACAAATATGTATGCCAAATATGAAAAAAATGTGCAGGATTGCCTAAAAGAGGATGCTGCGTTAGGTAAAGTAAGTGAGGGGCTGAGTGATGGGCCCAGCTGCACTGGGGCCTCGCTCACCCGTAGGAATAATACAACACAGAAACACAGTTCTCCATAAGCCCATGGAAAATCCCTGAGTACAACAGCAGACTTAACTGGAACACAACATTGACTTGTTCTACAATGGGAGAGGGTAACGTCATGATTTCTCTCCATCCATACCCCTTCCCCATCTCCCCCAGGTCTTCGAGCTGTAGGACTGTGGCTAGAGGATGAAACAGGCTCATGTTCACATTGCAGCTTGCCTGGGATGATAAGTCAGACTTACACATGATGGGAACATGGTAAGGAAAAGTCACCACACTGCTTGAGGCCCAAGGGCAGTTCCAAGCAGAGCTGCTCAAGTTAAGGAATATGGCATGGTGACTATAAACACTATTGTGGCAAGGGGGAAATGACAGGAAACTACAGGTGAAGAACTCAGTCTGGAAGAAATGGAAGAAAATTTTCCTGGAGTGCTTTGTACTATAGAAATACTTAATAAATAAATAAATAAATAAATAAATAAATATATATATATATTTCATCCTATATAATAAAGAGGTAATATGCAGATTGACTGTCACACCCTTGCACAAAATCGCTGCCCCCATGTGGTCAAAGATGGCTGGCAGGGGAGGGTAGTTAGGGGTGACCAGGCCAGTAGGGAAGGGCATTTAGGAGTGACCAGGCAGGCAGGGGAGGACAGTTAGAGGTGACTGGGCCGGCAGGGCGGCGACCAGGTCTGCAGGAGAGTGCAGTTAGGGGCAACCAGGCCATCAGAGGAGGGAAGTTGGGGGAGACCAGACTGGCAGGGGAGGGCAGTTGGGGCAAACCAGGCAGGCAAGGGAGGGCAGTTAGGTGTGATCAGGGCAGCAGGAGAGGGCAGTTGGGTGACCAGGCCCGCAGAGGAGGGCAGTTGGGGGTGATCAGGCTGGCAGGAGAGTGCAGTTGGGGGCAATCGGGCCAGCAGGGGAGCCGTTAGGCATCAATCAGGCTGGCAGGGGAGTGGTTAGGGGGTGATCAGGCTGACAAATGAAGCACTTAGGGGCAATGAAGCAGGCAGGCAGGCGAGTGGTTGGGAGCCAGCAGTCCCGGATTGTGAGAGGGATATCCGACTGCCGGTTGAGACCTGATTCCACAGGGATCCCGAGGGGTCCCAATTGGAGAGGGTGCAGGCTGGTTGAGGGACACACCTCCCCCCAGTGCATGAATTTTGTGCACTGGGCCTCTAGTATATATCATAAAATATAAGAGAGGAATTAAAGAACCAAAAAGACAAAATGAGTTCTAAAATACAATCGTTACTAAGCTGATAAAACACAAACAGAAAGATAGAGAGTAGACATGATTAAAACTGAATGATTAAGGTAGAGTGAAGGCCTGATACAATCAGTGCGACTGAAAAAGGGAAAAACCAGAGACTTCAGACAGGCATGCCTTTAACGTTTTCAGGGTCTGGGGTAAGAATGAAATACCACATACTGAGATATTAAATAATCATAATTTCAATCTATTAAAATATTTAAAATGTTTACATTTTCTATCCTTCTACCTTAAAAGATATACTTTGATAAAAAGACCTGAAAGGCCATGTTTAAATTCAGAATTTTGGGACAAGTCAGCGTTCCATGTCAGAGGCTGGCCGTGAAGAAGGACCTGCTCCAGGGCCGCCACCCCACTTTTCCTACCCTGGTCTTTCTTTCACCCCGACCGGCCTCACATGTACATATGTAGATTCCCCAGCACATCTTCCCAAGCTCTGTGGATGGTCTCTGCACTCAGTCAACCTTCGGCTAATCCTTGGGTCTAAGTATAACTGTACCAGTGGGCTAGTCTGTCCTCAGAAAGAAAGATCAGGCCAGGGAGCTACTATAAGTCCTGGGCATGTGTTTGGAGCTGATGGGTGGGGAATCCCGGGGTCTCGGGTACTGTAATGTGCTCTAGGTGGGAAATACAGACGCCTGTGGACACGGCAGCTTTGCCCCGCTTCGCGGCCAGTGGAGGGCAGGTTGGAGTGCTCTACAGCACAGTTTCCAAGGCAAGGGTCTCTTGCTTAGGCCTAAAGGCAGTATTGACTGCAGACATTAGAGAGGAAATAATAGATACAGAGGAAATGCATATTGATATACATCATAAGAAATATTGGTTTTTCTAGTAAATAGACACCATTCATATGCAACAGAAAAATTAATGTATTGAAAAGACTAATTTCTCTGAAGGGAGGAAATGACTGCATTTGGCTTGCTTAAACTTCATAGGATACTCGAGTAAAATCTGTTGGTGAACAACTGCCACTAAGAAATGCCCTGCATGTCAAGGATAGGCAGAAGGCAGAAGGTGCAGGTTAAGTTCCAGGGAGGAATCAATTTCTTTTCGAGATAAAACAAAATCTGCCAGGGGAGGCAGGCGGCGGAAGCCAAAGGAAAAATAAAGCCGTCCAGGGACTGCACAGGCCCCTGTGGACCTCTGGCATGGACTCTGGACAGGCCACTGCTAAACACATACACATACATACACACACACACACACACACACACACACACACACACACACACCCTCCAGGGAGGAAAATCAGGCTGGTGGCACTTTCCCAGAGCAACCTCTAAGAGCGCAGCTGGGGCAGCAATGTACCAAAGTTCTGCAAGGAAAGAGAGTGACAGATTTCCTGGCCAAGCTGCTGTGCAAGTTGGAAGACAACAGATACAACAATCTCAAATGTAAAATACCCCCAGAAGATAGGAAACGCCAAAATGCACCAAACCCCAAACGACAGGAAAGCTGAGGTGAAAAAACGTAATCAACATTCCAGGGTGAGGTGTGCACATTCCGAAAGAGAAAGTACACACCAGAGCATTTTACAAATCATTCTTCAAGCACAGAGACAACGGACAGAGACTTCAAAGTGTCTAAGAACACAGAGATCACAGAATCCCTTGAATACATCTTTAAAAACAAACGCATACACATAAAAAGAAAAGCAACAAAAATTATTTGACAATATACTTAATAGCAAGGGATCCTATCCAACATGAAAAATGGGATTTCAAATCCATTTTTTTTGCTTTTAATATTTCATAACCATTCAACAAAATCATATGTAAAATCATAAATTATGCCATTTATTCAAATTCTAAAAACACACACTGACTAATACTGTCATAAGCACCTATGAAGTAAAAGTTCAAAAGCACACAAAGGGAGGACAAGGTCTAGCAACACCTTTGAAGAGAAGGAGACTAGGTTGGGAACAACAGACTCAGGGGTTTTGCTGTATCTGTCTGGATTAAATAGGGAAAAGAAGTTCCTAGGGCAAACAAGAATATTCATGAAATCTTCACCACTGGTCCTATATGCCTATTATTTTCTGTTCTTTTCTACATGCTTAAAAACATTCAGATGTAAAATGTTTTAAGAGTGCAAAGCCTGAAGAATGTATTAGCTTGCTTTAGCATGTAGAAGTTTTGAACGTTTTAGTTGTGTAGCATGTGAAGTCATCAAAATGCAGATTCTCTGTTAAGAAAACAGA
>NW_006285040.1:244109-248780 GCF_000327345.1 Myotis davidii
AGAGAGAATGATAGAGGATGAATCCATGCTCTTGAGTCTAACCAGAGAGGGCAGAGTAAGAAATTGGAAAGAATTAGAATTTCTTTGAACTTTTAGATAAACAAGAGCAAGAAATTTGATTGCAGTCTATATGTCTAGATTAGAACTTACAAGGGGATCAAATATCAAACAATTTTGTCTTATAATAATTGAAAAATAAGAGCAGATTTATAAATAAAGTTGGGACATCTTACTTGGCATGTTATTATTGGAGTCTATAAATTTTATATCCACATATTGGAGTTCCATAAGCTTACGTATTACTGGAGTATCTTTTTTTTTAAATCAAATTACAAAGCTTCTGTTAGACAATGTAGTTTTAATGTTGCAGGGAAAATATGCAAGAAAATTCTATAGTTGAAGCTGTATATAAATCAATGAAATTTAAATCACTAATATTTCATTTTCTGGTATGTGTCTACTAGGTAGAGCTTTCAGGTCATGAAAGATAATTGAGATCATTATTTCCAGGAGGTTATGAAAGATACAATGGTTGGTACTGAAATAGCAGCCACATAAAGGTAGGAAGAGGATTGTCCTAATGAAATGAAAACTGCCTCCCCATAAAGAACATTCAGACCCCTTAATAGTTAATTCTTAATGGTTAAGTCCCATAGAAGAACAAAAACAAAGGTTTAGGGGCAAACATCTAATGTTTCGGTCCTGTGGAGTCCTAGTTCTCCATGTCCTCAGCTCTGCCTCAGGGAATTGGAATATACAGGAGAAAAGCTCTTCCTTTTCCCTTCCTCTTGTGCGTAACACGCAGAGCACACATCTGTTCAGCCCCAGGTGCAGGAGAGCAGCCCCTGCCTCCATTGTGTGGGGCTCAGGGGGTAACCCTGGGATTAAGCACTTGGGACTACTGAATGCCTTCAGACAGTGATACACTGTTAATTGTTTAACAACTGGCTCTCCAGGGGAGAAAAAGGCCCTGATTGATATATGCCATTTGCCAGTGTCCATGGTGTGATGTCATAGAGAATGGAGTTGGGAAGGTGTGTGAACAATCTCACAGTCCCTGTGAGCTGGCTGGGGCAGAACACTACACCTTAGTGTCTTTCTGCAAGCTGGCTTTCACCAGAACTTAGGTGATATTTTAGCCTCAAGCTGTTTATGCTGAAGTTTAATTTCTCAATTGGTTTAAAACCTGAGTTGCCAAGAGGAGTGCTAGTCATTTGTCCCCCTCAAATACCATAATATATAGGCCATTTCTAAATTACCCTTAGAGCTCTGTGAGCAATATAGGAACTGAACCCTACTATACACTTAACAAATGAAAATGAATGTATACGTTTGATTTTGTGATTGTGTAGCTGTTTGCATAGGTCACTAGTTATTAATATAAGGAAGGAAGCAAAAGGGAATCAAATAATAAGCTTAATAACCTGGAAAGCTGAAGCAGGTATCAGGACAGCATTTCATCCAGTTTGCTGGGAAATTAGCATAAGCAGACTCACTCACACACTCCAGGAAACTGCCTCCTGGGAGACTTAATCCTCAGAGTGGACAGAAAATCTCTCCGGGGTTGCTGCTGGCCTGGTACGGAATTCCCAGAGGGAGGGGAAGGGGAAATTCCTTTGCTAGGCACAGGTACAGTGGAAGCCAGATGACATAACAACTTTTGAACATGACCAGTGAGAGCCAGGGTGACAACATAGGTGGGCAGAGCCTAGCCTGAGAAAAACTAGACAGGTAGTCAGATTGGATAGAGGGTGTGGAACCTCAGTAGGTCCAGGAAAAGGGTTGGTTGGGACTCAGGCCCAGGAACATTCAGAGAGTTGGGTTGGATGTTTTGAATGGCACCGTGTTCTTTACCAAGAACCAAGAAAATATTTGGAGGATTAACAGGAGTCTCATGGCAGGTGCTTCTAGAGCAGTGGTTCTCAACCTTGACTGCACATTAGAATCACCTGGGAATCTTTTTAAAATCCTGATTTCTGGGCCTCATCCTCTGGAAATTCTGTTTCTCTGTTACTAATGTTGTGGCCCCACCCCATAACAAAGAAACAGAGTTTCCGGAGGATGAGGCCCAGAAATCAGGATTTTAAAAAGATTCCCAGGTGATTCTAATGGGCAGCCAAGGCTGAGAACCACTGTTCTAGAGCCTTTCCACCCTGTTCGCCCCTGTGCCCAAGGTGTATTAATTACCTTAACCCCAAATAAAACCTTGCCATCAGGTTTAAATTTCTCCATGCACGTGCTGTTTGAAATTCTTTTCTCTTGACACCACAAAATGACTCATTTTCCCCAGTAATAGAGGGGCATGTCCATATATAATAACAATGTGCAACCTTCATTCAAATAGTCTAGGCTCTTTTGTTAAAGAATCATTTGGCTACTACAAAGGTAGATGCAAACATTTCCCATTATAAGCCCGCAGGAATAAAAATATTGAGTTCTTTTACTATTAACATCAAATATTTTTATAAAAAACACTGAGATGTGTTTTGTTCACTGACATATAATAAATGTAGACTGAATAAAATAGAGTCCCAAATAGTTTAATACTGAAACCTTAAGCACAAAAATATGGCATATGTATAATCTAAATCAAGAGTGGCTATCTAAAATTTTATATTTATAAATAGAAATCATATACGTGGCTATTTTAAAAAATTGGTGATAAGCTACTTTGGCAAGGTGTGTATAAATATATCAACTTAAATATGTCCCTTTTATAGCTTATTTGTAATCATAGTTAATTACTAGATTTTAGATGTTGACATCCATACTCACAATTATTTTCCCCCTATTCGGGTATGTTTGATAAGTACTTAAATGTTTTTCAGTCATTACTACTATTATAAAGCATTTTTACTTTCTTTAGAGCTCAATGTGATGAGAGACTATGGAAAAAAAACAAAAAATGTTTTTCATGTAATAGTTACCACCCTTCACACTTACATCTTTAATAAAAAAGAGATGCTGGCCCTGACTGGTTTGGCTCAGTGGATAGAGCGTCGGCCTGCGGACTGAAAGGTCCCAGGTTTGATTCCAGTCAAGGGCATGTACGTTGGTTGCAGGCACATCTCCAGTAAGAAGGTGTGCAGGAGGCAGCTGATCGATGTTCTCTCTCATCGATGTTTCTAACTCTCTATCCCTCTCCCTTCCTCTCTGTAAGAAATCAATAAAATATATTTAAAAAAAGAGATGCTGTAAGAAGTGACCAGACAACTGAGCCAAAGACCAGCAAATATATCACCTTAAATTAGCAACACAATTCAACTCTACTCAGTGGACTTCTTCCTCCATGATGCTGAGCGATAGTATAATTGCAGTTTTTTTGGTCAGCAGAAATTAAAGTACAATAAAACTCTGTCATTTTGTGGCAAGTCAGGCCCAAAAGACTGATTCGTGGAAAAGGCGGTAATGATATTGCAAGGATAATAAAAAGAAACAGGTAAGTCTAAACAGCTAGCAGGTTTGGAATTCTATGGGTCTGAATGTATAATCCCAATCTAACAAGTCCCAACTGGAATCTAGCTCCACCTGGTGGCAGCTGTCCACAATGTCTTCAATGCAGAAGGGGAAAAATGCTGAGTTCCAAGAGGAGCTGGGATTTCCTGGATAAAGATAATTCAGGAATCTCCTGATTATGTGGCACCTGTCTGTTCACCCCTCTCTATCCAAGGAGGTGGGAAGGACAAACATCAATCATAGGAAGACTTTCCTTAACTTGCCTGGATCCCCAAGAAGGGTCTCACATTTCCCTCCATATCCACCCTCCTGGTTTTACCACTTTCTTTTAAAATGCAGGTTGGTAATAACTTAATCAAGAAAAAAAAACTTAAAAAAAGAAAAGGAAAAGAGAAAAGAAAATAAAAAAAATAAAATGCAGGTTGGGTTGAGAATGAAAACCAATCTTCAGTCACTAGTATCCAAATTTGCATTATCATGGGGCATGTTCTAATTGAATTATGTTTAATACTATGAAATTTTAATGGACAATCCCATACACCATATACCTGAGTTTGTAGATTATAGGGACTCTGGCCAATGTGGGTCAGTGTGTCTGTCCACAGGTTCCATTTCCAGTCAAGGGCACATACCTGAGTTGAAGGTTTGATCCCTGGCCCTGGTTGTGGCACATGCAGGAGGCTACCAATCGATGTGTCTCTCCCACACATTGATGTCCCTCTTCCCTTCCCTTCTCTTCCCTTCCTTTCCCTTCCCTTCCCTTCCCTTTTCTTCCCTTCTCTCTTTCTCTTTTTCTCTTTCTCTTTGTCTCTCTCTCTCTCTCCTCCTTCTTCTCCTCCCTTCCACTCTGTCTAAAAATCAATTGGAAAAATATTCCCAGGTGATGATTAACAAAAAAAAAGGGAAGAGAAAAGAAATCATGGTGGAAAAAAGAAGCATTAAACTGAGTATTCAAATATTACTTAAGTACTACTTTTCCTCCTTCCTCTCCTTTTTATCACTTATTTATACAAAAGCTTCTATATTTCCCTGTAATAAATGTGAACCTCCTCTCATACTTTTCTTTTTTTAACAGTATGTTTTTATTGATTCAGAGAGAGATAGAAACATTGATCAGCTGCCTCCTGCATGCCCCCTTCTGGGAATCAAGCCTGCCCGGACCAGGAATCTCACCGATGACCCCCTGATGCATGGTATGGTGCTCAACCAACTGAG
>NW_006285040.1:248878-251761 GCF_000327345.1 Myotis davidii
AAAATAAGGCAAAACATGAACAATGAAAAGCATATCTCTCTCGTCTTACGAAGTTCCTGAAATCTTCTGTTTTTATACCAACTTTTTGTCTGTACTTAGTCTCTATTGCTGTCTCAATATATCTTGGTATTTTTTCCCAACATTTTTCTTTTTTTTTTCTGGCATTGGATCTTCAACACCCATGCCCTCCTTATCATCTTCACTGTCAAGGCTCACAAAAGGAATGTAAAAATTCACAAATGAAGACAGAAATATAATTTATAAATATATGTACTGCTCTGCCTTATCATTAAACTATACTTTTCTTTTTTTAAAAAAATATATTTTTATTGACTTCAGACAGGAAGGAAGAGAGAGAGAGAAACATCAATGATGAGAATCACTAATTGGCTGCCTCCTGCATCCCCCCCGCCCCGCCCCGCCACTGGGGATCGAGCCCGAAACCTGGGCATGTGCCCTGACCAAGAATCGAACTCAGGACCCCTCAGTCCGCAGGCTGATGCTCTATCCACTAAGCAAAACTGGCCAGCACTATACTACCCTTTTCAATGAGAATAGTAACAGTGATAACATTTATAACATAGCCTTGACAACCATGTAACCCAAAGGGGGTATTTTATTAGGTAGTTTGGTACCCAGTGTTTTAAAAGAGAATATAAATAGGTTGCTTGGTCTCAGTATAGTCAGCTTAACTCCTTACATACAAGCTACTCAATGCATTTATGTTACCCACCTGGAGAATTATGAAATCTGTGTGTGGGAACATATGGTATATTCATTTTGGTGGGTAATTTTAAATTCATTAAAATGAAAAATAAACATACCATTTGGCCCTTCGTTCTGCCTCTAGGATTTCAACCTGTGTATATATGTATATATTTATTTATACAAGGTTCACTCACATGTTCATTAAATTACGATTTATTATATATAGATATGTACATATATATACTCTCATTTTATATATATGAGAATGCTAATTTTTTTAATCCTCACCCAAGGGTTTGTTCTGTTGATTTTAGAGAGAAAGGACGAGGGAGAGAGAGAGAAACATTGATGAGAGAGAGAAACATCTATCGAATGCCTCCCACACTCACCCTGACCGGGGATCTAATCCATAATCTAGGTATGTGCCTTGACCAGGAATCAAACCCACAACCTTTCGATGTATGGGAGAATGCTCCAACCAACTGTACCACACTGGCCTGAGTGGGAATGCCAATTTAAGTATCTTTTGTTAAAACACTGTTATTGTTTTTTAACTTTAAAAAATTATCTTTAATGTTGAAAGCATTACAATAAAAAGTATTTTCTCCACATTGACCACCTCCACTCCACTCCTGCCCCCGCCCAGGTCTTCACTGCACTATTCTCTCTCTCTCTCTCCCCCTCTCTCTCCATCTCTCTCTCTCTCTCTCTCTCTCTCTCTCTCTCTCTCTCTGTGTGTGTGTGTGTGTATCCCCCCTTTGATTAATCTCTCCCTGTGTCCTCCCCTTTCCTCTGAAATTCATCGGTCTGTTGCATGATTCAATGTGTCTGGATCTATTTTGTTCATCAGTTTATTATAACAAAACCAAATTTTCACAAACTAAAAAACACACCACTAAATTAAATGTCCATCAACACCAAAAGGACATGGATTATACACAGTGCAGCCCTTAAAAAATGATGGAGAAAGGTCTATATGTACAGGTATGGCTGACATAGGAAGATCGAGAAGTTGTATTTTTAAGCAACAGCAAAAATACAGAACAGTGCATACACTGTGATTATGGTTACGATGAAAATCATTCATGAACATTCTGTGTTGGAGACGAATATATCATTCTTCCAAAACTCTAACACTTTTACCTCAGCCTTGAAAGAAATTCACTATTTTATTAAGCACTAGATGATGCAATTGGTTTGCATTTAAAGTCCATGTTGTACATAGAAAATGAAAATAACATGCAAATATGCACATATAATAGCATTACAATCACACTCAATTCAAAGTGATGCTTATATTATAAAATACTGGAGGGAGCATGTGTTACTGCGACTAGACTTAGAGAAGGAATATTTATGTCCCTAATGTTGAACATATGGATACTGAACAGACTGCATATTTAACCCTACCTCTGAATATCCCTTGCTATGCTGCATTTGTATGCATTGCTAAATTTCATTAAGTCAAATAACTTACGTTGAAAATTCTGAAAATAATATATTTTAAAAGAAAAAAAAGTGTGTATGTGTCTGTATGAAGATGTGTATGTGTGTGTGTGTTGTCTTTATGAAGGGGTGTGTGTGTGTGTGTGTGTGTGTGTGTGTGTGTGTGCTTACGTTGAAAATTCTGAAAATAATATATTTTAAAAGAAAAAAAAAGTGTGTATGTGTCTGTATGTGTGTGTGTGTTGTCTTTATGAAGGGGTGTGTGTGTGTGTGTGTGTGTGCATGTGTGTGAGAGAGAATCTTCTTAAAGGATTTTCATAGTAACCTTGATCCTACTGTTCTGTATTTTTACTGTTGCTTAAAAATAGAGCTTCTTGATATTTCTATGTCAGCCATATCAGTACATGCAGACCTTTCTACATCAATTTTTAAGAGGATGCACTGAATATAAAACCTTCCATAAGACAGTAGGATAAACTTCAGGACTGATAATGTTCTGGGGTTTTGGAATACAATGAAAAATATGCTTGCAATATAAAGAAATGTATACTTTTTTATATATCTTTTTGTATTTCAATTTTTAGCATGTGTACCTGCTTTTAAAGATCACAATATACATTGTTAGAGAAACAAAGTTACTATAGAAATAGGACAGAAATGCTGTAAGATTTAGAAAGGGGTATCAAGGGCATAGATCATCTCTTTGATGTTGGCCTAGGCTTATGGTGA
>NW_006285040.1:252942-306956 GCF_000327345.1 Myotis davidii
TAAAGAAAGAAATGTGGAGGGAGAATTATCAAACATAATATGTGAACACATCTCAAACAGTAAATGATACTCAGTATATACTTACTGAAGTATGCATGTACTCATTCTTTGTATCATTTTTACCAATCATGATTACAGATCACATATAACCTGTCAGAACATATGCTATTCACTGGCTAGAAAAGATGAATAATAGACTGTTTCTGCTCCATAATCTTATTCCGTTGAAGAATATAGGATTTAGCCCGGCCACAGTGGCTCAGTAGTTGAATATTGACCTATGAACCAGAAGGTCATGGTTCAATTTCTAGTCAGGGCACATGCCTGGGTTGCAGGCTCTATCCACAGGGTAAGGCATGCAGGAGGCAGCCAATTAATAATTCTCTCTCATCATTAATGTTTCTATATCCCTCTCTCCCTCTCCCTTCTTCTCTGAAATCAATAAAAATATATTTTACAAAAGATAGACATCTAAAGATTATAATTACAATAAAATGACTAAGTATAGGAGTAAAAGTGAGAATACAGGAAAGATCCTAACCCATCCTAGTGTCACTTTGGAATTTAACAACATAAAACTTATGTGTTACACTTATGAATTAATAATGTACTGTTCCTTACTTTTCATTTTACTTTAAATCATTTCCCATAAAATACACTTTAATGTTTAATTTAATACTAAAAATAAGCATTTATCATCTATGTCATCCAATGTCACTAAGCAAAATCAAATAATCCCACTGTGTGTGTGGTTTTTTTTATTTAAGTAAAACATATATAGACAAATATAAGAATCCTGAGTATGGCTCAATGAGTTTTCTCAAGCTGAACACTGCCATGGGGACCAACTCATAGGCTAATGACTCTGAATATCACCAGCATCCCAGTAATCCCTTGTGTCCCATCTGGTCATTTCCCTCCCCCAAGTGAAACCATTTTCCTGACTTTCCAATAGCATGACTCAGCTTTACCTATTTTTTGAATTTTATAAAAATTAAATCATATCCAAGATGCACTCTTGTACCTAGCTCCTTTGGCTGAATATGAGGATGTAGGGTATTTCCACATTATTAGATTTACAGTTTTATTTTAAATAACATTTAAAAAATATGTTTTTTATTGATTTGAGAAACACTGGTGTAATAAAGAAGCATGGATCGGCTGCCTCTTGCATGTCCTCGATGTCAGCCATATCAGTACATGTCCTCTACTGGAGATCAAGCCCGCAATCTGGACATACGTCCTGATGGGAATCAAACCAGCAATCTTTTGATGCATGGGTCTACACTTAACCAAGTGAGCCATAATGGCCAGGGTTTAAATAACCTTTTTTAAAAAAACATTTTTAGATATACTGAATTTTTATACAAATAGTAAAGAGAATTACTATATGCCCACATTCAGTTTTACCTATTATTAGAATATTAAATTAGTACAGCACATTTGTCACAATTAATGAACCAATATTAATATATTATTGTTCACTAAAGCTTATATTTTCCTAAAATTTCAGAGTCATCCCTAATGTCTTTTTTCTGTTGCAGGGTCCCACCTAAGACACTATATTACATATAAGCATCATGTCTCCTTAGGCTGTCTTGGTTGTTAAGACTTGCCCTGTTTTTTTTGTTTTGTTTTGTTTTTACTTTGACAGTTCTGAGGATTACTAGTCAGGTATTTTGTGGAATGTCACTTAACTTGGATTTGTCTGATATTTTCCTCATGGTTAGACTAAGGAGATGTGTTTTGGGGAAAAAGACTGCAGAGGTAAAGTGCCATTGTTACCACATCACATACAGGGGACTCACTATCAATATGACTATCACTGTTGATCTTAGGCTGAATAACTTGGCTTCAGGTAGCATTTGTCAGGTTTCTCCACTGTAAAATGACTCTCCCTCCCCTCTTTCATACCCTACTCTTTGAAAGAAAATAATATATAGTATTAAATAACAAGCTATGCTACTCAAAGCACAGCATCTTAAGTACTCTACTACCTAGAAACCTACCCAAAAGGACATTTACCACAGGTCCAATATATGATCTCCATGTAGAAATCCAGAAGAATCATTGTCTTTACTCACTACAACATGCTACCTCTTCAACCCATATTCCGTGACAACAGAACAAAACAACATGCAATGCCTGCTTCTGATATCTACAATTCTGTTGTTATGTTATGTTTTTCTTGGTCTTCCCATTGCTAATTCAATCTTATTTTACTTATATTTTAATATCATCTCAATTCTCATTTGTAAGTATTTATTCAATTCCATTTTTTCCACAAAAAAAAGGATCCATGTCTTGTTTTCGTAATAGGCTATAAACAGAGCCAAGTAATCTGCAATTTTAAAAAGAACAGAAAAGGTACTGGTGTTGGAGATGATGGAAATATCCAGCATGCTCCAGAGATGACGAGACATGCAAATGTTGGCCAGGCATGGTCAGAAGAGAGCCACAGGGATAAATACTTGGTTTTAGTCAACAGCCAGCTTTAGATGAATAGGTGGTGTTTGAGATGAATCTTTTCACTGTAAATGAAAGTCATGTAAGAAGGCTTTCTATCAAAGGTCTCATTTCAAGTTATTTAAATTCCCCTATGGTTTATGAACTCACAATATAAACCAACTGAAGTATATAAACCAGCGACATTATTTTACTACATGAAATACCTACAATGACAATGTTCTATCTGAGAAATACAGGAACTGAAATGCCTTTCCAAATGCCAGGGCAAATGAAGAATATGACTATGCATCATGAAAAATGAGGTAGGCCTCGTTCTAAGCTCAAAAGTTTATGAAATATTTTAACCCAAGAGGTAACAGTAAATGAAAATATGCAATTCAATTTTCTGTTGACTCAGGTGTAAATGCAATGGCTACCTCTTAAATGTTCCAGAAAACACTGCACTCCTTGTGTGCACTAACCTGGCCCATCTATCTACCCAATACATCTTTAATCCCATCAGGCACCTTATTACAAATGTGGACAAAATTAAACATCATTCATTATAATATGTTTGACATTTTCCAAACTTCTTGTTCTTAGCATACTTAGGTATTTCCTTTTGACTTTTCCCCTCATCAGCCCTGCTATAAAAATCAGCACTTTCCAGGGGATTGATATTTCATATATTGGAGTCAAATAAAAACAATAGCCAGCATTTATTGAATGCTTACCCTGTGTCTGGACTTGAACTAAGTGCATTATTTCAATGAGTCTTAATTATGAGGAAGTTATTATCATTCCTATTCCCCCAAAATAGAAATTGAAGATGAGAGAAGTTAGGTAACTGGCACGAGTACTCACGTAGCTTGTAATAGAATGTCCAAGTCTGAAACCCAGGTCTCTTGAGTTCCAACCAAGGATTTCTAGGGCCTCAGCTGAAATGATTTAGTTCCAAGGCTATCACCGCACCCACCACCACTTCATACAGGTTTTCGGAAGCCCTATCTGGGAAAGAGGTAGGGCTCTTCTGAGCTTACAGTGAGGGGTAATTGGTCCATTTTACACTTTGGGGACATATTCTGTAATATTCATCAAGTTCTCAATAAAAATATTTAAAATAAATTTTAATGTTATAAAAGAGTAATCACTAAAGGTATACTTTATGACTCACTTTACTAAATATTTATAGTATTTTGACCAAAACGAAGAATCTTTTTTTAACCATGTTTTCATTTTCCAACACCATTAAGTCTAAATGACTTGTGTTCACAGTACAATCACATAGAGAAGAGAAAGTATAGACCAACTGGAGACCGGGCAGACTCTCTTCAAATGCCTTAAATTTACTACAAATAAGCTAAAGAAGCCGAAAGAGGAAGTTTCATATATAACGTATGAATCCTAATTGGTTTTAAAATGACAATGTAAGTTTTTATTTTGTTTTTACCTATATATTTCTTATTGCGTTCAAACCACTTTATTATCAACAAACTTGTATCTGAATTCTAATTCTGTTTTTAAAATGAAGGAACATAGCTCTATTTTAATAGTATGTTTATTTTTGAAATTAATTTAACTCTAGTTATAATAACTCAAGAAGCAAGTTACAGTACTTGTTCATGTCATAAATATTTACTAATGACCCACTAGAGGCTGAAAGACTATGCTAAGTCTTGAGAAATCAACAATGAAAGCCTAGTTACTGACCTCAATATTTTAGAGAAACAGATGTGAAAGCAAGAGTCACAATGCAATATGCTACAGAGGTGAAGGTAAAATGCAGTGGGAACGCGTAGAAAGGGAAGTTTTAGTGTGCCTAGAGGTGAGATGTGGGAGTGTGACAAAGAACAGATGACACTCACTGAGCAGATGATGACTAGTCAGTTTCTTGGAGTTCTTGTCAGTGGGTCACAATCTAGACAGAGGGACCAGTGTTTAGGGACAGAGAGTCAGATTAGAGCTCAGCATGTCTGTGAAGTAGCCACAATTCAAGGTGATTACAGAATCACGTGTAAAGATGCACAGTATGGGAAATGAGTCTGAACAGGTAGATGATTAAGGGTTTGTAGGTAACCCAAGGGAGCTTAAAATTTTTTCTATGGATTGATGATTTTCAAGCTGCATGTTCTGCTCTGCAGATACACTGCGGTCCCTTAGGTCACTTAGCGAGGCATACTGGGAAGAGCTGAGATCAGGGCTCTCTATGTCCCATCCCATTCATTGAATTTCACATCTAATCAACTCCATGTAACTGAGATATTACATAAAAATAATAGTAATTGAAAGAAGATTCTGTTGACAAAAAGAAAAAACCTCATGTGTGAAGAAGAGTGTTATGGGAAATAGTCTGCTGTTGAAGAATTTTTAACAGGGAAATGACAGGTTCAGATTTGCAGATCAAAAGGATGATTTGGTGGCTGATGGGGCTGAGACTGAATAGCAAGGATGTTGTTCCAATTGTCCAGGTGAGAAATGACAACAACCTGCAGGGACTAAAGAACAAAGGAAGGGATAAATAGTAGACAGGTTTTGGAAGGTAGAACAAGCAGGAACTGGTGACTGATTAGATGTGAAAGGTGAGGCGGAAAGAAAAGATAAGGAAGGTATTAGCATTTCTGGTTGGAGTACAGCTGTGGGCAGTATAAGGGATACCTAAAGAGGGATGGAGTTGAAGGATGGAGCCAAGAACAGTAGAGAACAGGATGTACTCATCATTTAACATACTGGGCTCGAGGTTCTGGGACAACCAGATAAACATAATTAATATAAGAAGGATGTTAGCCTTGAGCTCACGATTGAAAATGCCTATGGATTCAAGTTAATGCTCTCCTTAGTTTAGTGATGGAGAGTGAAGCTGCATATGGATGATTTGTCCCTGGCACATTTTTTCAGAGACAACAGGGACATTTACTTATATTTGCTGTTTTCATTTGAAGGAATGCAAGTCAACAAGAACAGAAGAAAAACCCAGGTGTTCCTACATAGTCAAGAGCAGATGGATAGATGTCGATAAGCCTGGATGGGGTTAAATTTCCTCTCTATTGTCATAGATAGTGTTCTCTGTAGGAACACTGCTTGAGGATTATTCCTCATTTCAGGTGGGATAAAGGACAATGTGAAACTATGAAAATAATCCCTGAAAAGAGGGTTCTCTTTTTATCGTAGAAAGTCTGGAGAAATTGTTAAAGAACAAAAAAAAAAAACCCATTTTCTTCCCTTCCCCATGCATTTTTTAGAAACTATATAGTACTCACATATTTCTGCTGTCACTTATCTAACTGCATTATAACTATGGCTTTTGTTAGTTGCAGTCATTCATCAGTTAGCTCTATCAGACCAGGTATTGTAGGTCTTGGGTAGAATGGCTGAGTCCCCAGCTGATCCACACTACATGACACATAGTCCTCAGTAAACATTTGATGATTGAATGAAGTGAGGAGGATATATAAATATTTCTGCATATAGAACAGGTCAGAATCTACTCAGCATCAAGCATAATTCTCCACTAGGTGAACATTTGGTTTAGTTCCTCATCCTCACCATTTGTCTTTGTTTACTTGTTTGATAATACCTCTTTCCTCCTTCCCCATCTCTACCTCTACTCTGTTCCTCTGGTTGCCAGGGCATTCGTCTTACAATGGCCCCTTTATTTTAAATTTTAGGCAATGGATATTTCTCTCACTCACTGCTTCTAGTTCCTGTAGGAAGTCAGCCAAGTAACTGACAGCCAATTCATAGATTGCCCATTTCCAGAATGGCAAAGTGAAAACTGCCCAACCTATAAGCAAGCCCAACCTTAAGGTGAAAGCCCAACAGTGGTAGTGCGGGTGAGACTCAGAGGGCCAGAGAAGAGCTGGGCTTTGTTCTTCTTTGTCTTGTTTGCTTTGTTTTGAGAGTAGTGAGGTCACTTGACAGTACTATATGACTACTTTTCAATAAGGATGAAAGGGCTGGCCAAATGTTGTCTTCTGAAGAAAACAGCAATAAAATTCATGTTCTACATTTGGCCCACATCCTTGTGCTCCATTCACAGACACATGCAACCATTCTAAATGTAATTCCAGCTCTCTCTCCATGTGCACATAGTTAGTTAGTGCATAAATAAAGCACAGTCTTTTCTAATATTCTACTGTCTTCTAAACTGCTGTTGGTGAATTACCAAGCTATTATGCAGCTCTAGAATGACTGCCTTCACAAAACCTTTATGTGTGCCTGTGTAGTGTTTCTCTTTCCATATGGTATCAAATAGGTTTGCATTAATGTTATTAATGCAGAAATCCTTGTAATATTTATATGTCACTGATTTGAAGTCAGTAATGTTGATTTTAAATAACAGTAAAGATATTTTAAGGTGAAGAAGTAGGAGAATCAAGAAAGCTACTATCATTTTGGGTCTTTGGATTTTGAACATATAGAAAGCAATTCTATAGAATTTTTCACTGAGCTTAATCAGTCAAACTACAGAAGAAAACAGAATGTGATATATACACTGATATATTACAAAAGGAAGCAAAATGTTCTTCCATTCATTAGAACTTTAATTTCATTTTTATAATCTTCTTGCTATAAAATTTATTATAACTAACATTTATTTGTTTATAAAATTTGAGTTAAAAACAATAATAACTAATAGGCTAAAATAATATTAAAATGATAAAAATAGATTAAGTGGATCAAAAATAATAATTATCTAATATCCTATATAATAAAAGGATAATATGCAAATTAACCCTAATGGTGGAACAACCAGAACTAATGCTTGACCAGTCACTATGAGGTGCACTGACCATCTTTCAGTCCCTTTCCCCAGCTGGCAGGCTCCCATTGCCCATTGGAAAATGCGGAACTGGGGGTGGGTGGCAGGGTACATGGGCGGTGCCAGGCCAAGGCCCCTGCCCTGCTGGTTGCCCCACACACAGAGGGCGACCCGCGGCAGGGGTAGGTCCAGCAAGCAGGTGGGAATGGCCGACCTCTTGGTCCCTCCCCCCAGCCGGCAGGCTCCAATCGCTGATGGCAAATGGGGAACTGGGGGGTGGTGGTGGCAGGAGGCGGGGCTGGCTGTGGGCAGCCAGGGAAGATGGCCCTAATTGCAGGTCAGGCCGAGGGACCATACCCTTGCATGAATTTCATGCGCTGGGCCTCTAGTTAGTTGGTCAATAGATAAACATTATGTGTCAAATGGCTAAGCACCAAAAAAAAGTCACTTGCTGATGATAAATATCATTCATTTGCTTGTTCTGAGTTTGTGTAAGGCACAGATGCTGAGTTACGTCACTAGATACTGAAGTTTGAAATAAAATCTGTTGCTTTTCCATAACAAAAGTGATTTCAGAATTCCTTAAAGTTAGCTGCATAGGTAAAATCTTGGCTTCAATTCTATGAAAGATGTGTCTCAATTCCTCCAAAATAACATATTTCATTGGGATTATAGTATGTGTCACTAATTGGATAATTTTTTTTGAGGTCAGGATTTATAAACAGAATAATAAAATGTTTGTTCCTTTTCTTCCTAACCAGATAAAGAACTATGTAGACATATAGAGGTAGAGATATTTTAAAGGGAATTAGCACATAATAGGCTGCATGTGTGTGTATATGTGCATGTGTGAAGTAAGACAGTGTAGAGAAGCATTTCAGAGCTAAACTGTGAAACCAGACTGCAGATAACCTGTTTGTAAATCTCAACTTCGTTATCTCCTACCTACATAACTTTGAGAAGGACCAGGACCTTTCAGAGTGCCTTGCCTGTTAGAATTCAATGAATAAATAAATGGAAAATCTCAGAAGTGTGCCTACTTTACTGTGTTATTAAATTATAGATGACTATGACTGAAATTCTCCTAGCCTATATGTGTCATGAATTATCCTTAAGTATTATCAAAATAACTGCTTAGCTTTTAGATACAGTTGTTTTAAAATGTCATCATATTATAACTTCATGACTGATTTTGATGAAATAACATGTCTTTGGTGCCATTTCTATATGTATTTTTAAAAGGTTAGTATGATGCCTGCCACCACTGAAGGAGGAGTTCAAGAATTAATGAAACTACCTAAAATAACTAAGAAGGAGGGTGGCATATTATTAGAGTATCAATATTTCTTTACCTTTATGTGTTACTCTGCATACATTTTAAGAGCAAACCCACAACGGTACTGTCAAATCAGAGTTCTCTTTAAGGGAGGTCTTTTTAAAAAGTGTGTGGGAGAGAGTGAACTGAAAGCAGAAAAATAGGAACACATAAAGATAGAGGAAGTAGATTCATCTACTAAGAAAAAAATTATGAGAAAAGCAATACTCAAATGTAAATTACTTCCCTTCCAATCTATTTCTTTTCATGCTCAGTAGAAAATGAGTACTTCAGGTCTATCTTAGTATGTGCATATATACTAGTAACCCAAGCTCTTTGTATGCTCCAGAATCAACTTTAAAATATCAGCTCTTATTTCACTGTGGTGATCTATAAAGATGAGGTTGCCTCTACTTTGAGTCCAGTAAATTCCTTCTGAACTTTAATGTTTTAAATAAATATTTACTATCAGCTTATTCTATTGTCACTGGCTTCTTTATGAGAAGAGTCAACTCCTAACATTAAAAATCAGTTTATCTGTGTGTAAGTCCTGAATGTTTATAGAAAATATTGCTAAGCAACTAAGGAATATGGGAGACTTCTGTTTCTCACAATATAGTATACCAGACTAGATAGAGTAGAAAACATGAAACTTCTCTAAAATGTATTTTTAGATTTGATAAAACAGGAAAGGGACTGTCCAGGTACTAGACACAGAAATGTAAGCACATGAGATGGTGCAAAAGCAAACTTAGTGCTGGGGAGGAAGGTAATTGTTTGGGATTTGACACTCACCTGCATCCATCAGAATCCTGGAAGAGCTGTACACTCTGTGAAGGGGTAAGTAAGAAATGTCTATATGATAAGACACAGGCGTTTTTCTGTACTGTGGATGCAGGAAAAATAAAATTCTCCCCTCCCCCCACCCCAGGAACTTTTTGAAAACTTTGCCTGAGTTTGGAATTAAAATTTATAGAATCTGAACATTGTGGCAACCCCAGGAATAGGAATCATAAAGGGCTGTCTAGCAATGAGCTAGTGATACTATCTGGCAAAGGTAGAGGCAAGTTTGGTCTTAAGAGATTTTAAAGATTTAGATGACCTTAGAATTAAAAAGTGACAAAATATATAAGGAAATAACTCACTATGATTGAGACTTAGCATGAAGAATAAACAATACAAATAAAAACCCAAGCACTTAAGATAATAAAAATACATTAAACTGTGACATAAGTATTTTTTTTAAAATATATTTCATTGAGTCTCCACAGAGAGGAAGGGAGAGAGATAGAGAGCCAGAAACATCGATGAGAGAGAAACATTGATCAGCTACCTCCTGCACACTCCCCACTGGGGATGCGCCCGCAACCAAAGCACATGCCCCCGACCAGAATCGAACCTGGGACCCTTCAGTCCACAGGCCGATGCTCTATCCACTGAGCCAAACCGGCCTCGGCGACATAAGTATTTTTAAAGTGACTAATGGCATACATTAAAAAATAGAATAAGATACTGTGTATAAATGCAAGTAAACTTATAATCAGGTTAAACATCAGATTAGACACAGTTAAGGAGGAAAATAGTGAACTAGAAAACAGATGAGGAAATAGAGCAGAGTAATATAAAGATTTTGAAATACTAAAAAGTGGTTAACATATATAAATTATAGAATAAAAAGGAACAACATATAATAAAAGTTCTCAGTGGAAAGGGTCAGAGAAAGAGAATGAAATTAAGGAAAATAGCAATAGGTTAGTAAAAGAAAGAATGGCTAAGAATTTTTCGGAATTGATGGGAAAACTTGAATCCTCTTATAAATGGGAAAAAATAAGATGTGAGAGTGATTTTAAAAGTTTACTTTTGGGATCATCATAGTGAAATGGCCAATGACCAAAGCATATGGAAGACCTTGAAAGCAAACAGAGAGAAAAGACGGATTAAATGAGAAAGATTGAGAGTTAGGCAGACAGCTGATTTCAGACTTCTCAATTGCTACAGTAGAAACTAGAAGACAATGGGTTGATGTTATTAAAAGGATGAGTGGAAGTAACTGTTTGCTTGGAATACTATGTCCAGTAAGTCATTATCTAAAATGAAGGATAAAATTTTTTTCAAATAAAAATCAGAGACTTCTACTGCCTGCCTGTAGCCAAATAAATAAAGGATGTACTTTAGGAATATTTAAACTGAGTCAGAAAGGAGTGTGAAGCAATATTGAGCAAATAAACTGGGAAGTATAGCAGTAAATATAAACATGCATTGCTAGTATAAAACAGTAAGTATAACAGTGACTACTTTAGGCATATAAACCAAGGCAAGTCTAAAATACTGAACAGTAAGGCAGTGAGAAGAATTAAAACATTCTAAGATCCTCTTATTGGTCAAGAGACATCTAGAAATACTTTTATGCCTGTAAAATTTGCATTTTAGATATATGCACTTGCAGCAAGCAAGCATGCATGTTAAAAATTGAATGTAGTCTCTGTAAAAAAAACAGAAGAAAAAAAAGCATGTATTTCAAACGAGTTGAGGGAATTCAACAATGAAAATCAGAGGTTCTTGACTTTAAGATGCTTACTGTTGGATGGGAAAGACAGAGATGAAATTTCATACAAGAAAAGATAAAATCTGCTTTATCCTAGAGAAATCTAATCTCTCTTGCCCACATTTTAAATCCTCTCCCCTTTACAGCCTAGGGGGAAAAAGAGTTCCAATAAACTTACATGTTTCCTAGACTTTAAAAAGCGCAGTGGTGGGCTCTGCCAAAAACACGTAACAGAAACAGAATCCATTATGCAACATATGTGTGGAGAGCTCTAACAAGTGTCTGCAAACTGGCCAATACATGTGCTTTACATTAAGTCTACCCCACTCAGTCTCACTTATATCCAAAAAAACGACTGTCTTAGAAACAAAATAAATGTAACCAGAAAAATGTTTACATAGTTCCCATGCACACTGCTTTCTGAAAAAGATACCCATCTTTGTCCCCTTGCTGTCAGCGCATCGTTTCTGAATGGAAAAAAGAAAACACACCGTGAAGTGAAAACAGGACGACTGCACATAAAAAGCAACACTTCCAGGCTTGATGCTCAGCCTTCCAGGGAACAATCCATCTTCATGAATAAAGAACATAAACTCACAGGATAACAGAACAGTTGAAGAAATGATTATAGGATCCATGTTGCTGTTAAAAGAAGAACTATACACAGCTGAACCAGGACAACAGAAAGCAATGTAACTGTACTAAGAATAGGTCAAGAGACATTGTTTCAAACAAAACACACAGGAAAACACACAAGTGGTTCTTTTATTTAAGAAAGGTACTAAAAAAGGGAGGGAATGGGTTTGTGAGCTTTTGACAAATCTGGCGTTAACAGTAAGTTGTTGAGTCCATAAGAAATGGACTGAGATCTAAGGCTTCGAGGCATCAGGAAATGTGCCATTCAGAATATTCCTGAAGAATAACTTGGAGGTACATCGGAGCCAATTCCCTCTTTTGTGAAAGCAGCCGTGTGTCTCTGTATGGCAAGCCAGCAAACAGTTAAATAGCCTATTATACTCCCCTAATTTTTTTTTTTACAAAGCTGGGAGGCCAGAAATGAAAAATGATGCATTCAGGAACATTATTTTTAAATAGGTACGGTGTATATGGAATCATAATTTTCTCCATCTATCCAATGTAAGAGGCTTGATAATGCACAACAAAGACTACTATTACAGTGCATCAGCACCAAGTCACATTTTAAACCCGTACTGCATACAGTTCAAACTTAGTATATGATGTTAAGAGAATCTTAAGTTAATAATACGACTGCTTATGAACCACGCTATGATATCTATCAAGCCTCTACAGACTTAATCAGTCAGCACTTATTAATTATCTATTATTTCAATGAGTACAGAGTATTAGAATGGTTTATGGGTTATCTATGACTAGTATTCAGGAAAACTGAGAAGTAGTAAGCTCACCTCAGCCACTTAAAAGCTACATGATTTTGGCTTAATCTTTGTATGCCTTTGTTACCTTATCTGTGAAATGGGGGAAGTGATAAATGAATTCCCTACATATCACCCAAAGTAGAAATAAGGAAAAATTAAAGGACAGAACATAATGAAGTTGGGTTATCTATATATATAAAAGCCTAAGAGATTGCCACAACCGAAACAACCGAATGGATGACCGAATAGGCTGCTTGGGGTGACCAGGCCAGCAAGGGGGGGCACTTAGGGGCGACCAAGCTGGCAGGGGGCGGGGGTGGCTGCTGGGGGTGACTAGGCAAGCAGGGAGGGCAGTTGGGGGTGACCAGGTTGGCAAGGGGGGCACTTAGGGGTGATCAGGCAGGCAGGTGAGCAGTTAGGAGCCAGTGGTCCCGCATTGTGAGAGGGATGTGGGATCGGGCCTAAACTGGCAGTCGGACATCCCCCAAGGTGTTGTGGAATGGAGAGGGTGCAGGCTGGGCTGAGGGGAGCCCCCACACACACACCCATGCACAAATTTCATGCACCGGGCCTCTAGTTGATTATAAAGGGGTATATTAATTACATATCCAGGGTACATTTAGTGAGTTTCTGCTACACTTTGCAGATATTCTTCTATATATAAGTCTAATACCATGATACAACTTCCATTTAAACATCTTCATTTAGAGACAAACTTTAAATGAAGCACAGAAAATAAATGCCTTTCCAAAGTCAGATGTTCAGCTTATCATATCAAGGTGAAATTATATCAGTACAAAATTTTAAATAAATAAAAACTGCCTATTTTATTGCCAATTTATTTTTCATGCTAGGTATAAAAGTGACTTTTTATCTTTTATTCCAATTATGAAGAGAGGGCAGAAAAATTTAATATGGATTATACACTTTTGAATTTGATTTTCAGCCTGCTTTATCTTTATCACTAAACGATGGTCCAGGATACTAAATCTCTGGACCATGATCCAGTTTGTTTGCTTTTTAACAGATTTATTGAGGTAAATTTGCATATGATGAAATTTGCCCATTTAAGTGCCCAATTCTGTTTAAGTAAATGATTTTTAGTAAATTTACAGATTTGTGCAACTGTTGCCAAAATCCAGGTTTGGGACATTTCCATCACCACAAAAAAAATACCTTTCATGCTCATTTGCAGTCAATCCCTATTACAACCCCTAGTTCCAGGTCACCAGTAATCCACTTTTTAAATCTGTATATTTGCTTTTAAAGGACATTTCATATAAGTGGAATGATACATCCTATGGTCTTTTATATGTGGCTTTTTCTACTTAGCATAATATGTTTGAGGTTCATGCATGTTGTAGTATGTGTCAGTAGTTGGTTACTTGTTATTGCTGAATAATATTCTATTACATAGATATTTCACATTGTGTTTATCTAATTATTATCTGATGGATATTTGGATTGTTTCTATTTTCTGACTATTATGAAAGTAGTATGTGTATATACTTCATTATAAATTAGAATGTCTACAGTAGCATTATGCATATGTATTATATGTATGTGTATAAGTATGTGTATATGTATATTTATGTCTTCAGTGTTTAGGCTTGGGGACATTGGTACTGAGATACACAAGCCATAACTTTAGATTTTCCAGGTGCTCCCTTATTATTATTCTAAGATATCTTGGTGAAGAGAGGCAGGAAGTAGAATTGTTAAGAGCACAGATGCTAGAGTTGGGTTCCTTGGGTTTGTAAACCAGTTTACCAGTAACCAGAACCAATTCTAAGTTAGGCAAGTCACTAATTCCCTTGGTTTTCTTCACTATAGATTGGGGGTAATGACAATCCTTTATGCACTTTGAGTGAGGGTTACATGATGCAAACCACATATCCCAGTGTTCATTAGATGTTAACTATTATAATTACAACAGTACATCAAATCACGTGGAAATAATTTTTAAGAGATTAGTGGTGCTGTTGAAATAGAGAGTTTAGAAGATTTCTGAGTATTTTCCCACTAAGAGATTTATCTCTTACTCTTCTTAATACAATACACAATAAGCACAAACACCAAATGGCTTTATATAGAGGGCAGAGATACCGATTTTCTTGTCTGGTCATTTATCCCACAGTCACTGGCTGAGAAATAATCTTTAGTAAGCCTTTGTTTCAAGATGGAGCATCACTGCATCCAGAGACAAGTAGCAGAATTAGGTTTCTATCAACCAATGAACACTCATTCTTTTTGTTATTGCGTCCTCTGAACCTGAGACTAGCCACATGACAGGAGAAAAGTAATAGCAAATAAACAGAGAAGGCAATGAAATAGCTTCTCAAGCTTAATTTACTTATTTACCAAATATACACTGTATATTATGTGCCAGGAATAGTTCTTATCCAAAAGTAGCAACTCATTTAATCTTCATAACAATCCTATCAACTAGTATTTATTTATTACCTCCAATTTCAGATGAGATAACTGAGGCACAGAGAGGTTGAGTAATTTGGCCAGTGTCACACAGCTAGTAGTACAGAGCAGATTTCCAAACCAGGCAGCCTGGCTCCAGTGTTTAGTTTGCTCCTTTATGCTTTGCAGCCTCTTTTACTAGAAGGAACATCTAATAGAAGTAGAACATATTCCCAGGCAAGAAAAGTAGAAGCGTGATCAGTTTTGTTCTGCATACAGATTAATTTTCTTTAATTGTACTACTTGATTAACCTTAAACCACAAGAATAAGCTTCGTTCAAAATGAGTGAAATGAGGTAGAATTATACCCTACTTTCATTTTCATCTTAAATGTCCTTATCCAATTTTTATGAATTTAATATTAAACAAGGCAAGCTTTTTAAGTTTATGATAAGGTTCTTCATATGTCCTAATATGACCATAAGAAAGAATCCCTACCTGTCCATAAGAACATTCTCTTCCTTAACCATCATTCTTTCAGTACCTGTGAACTGAGAATGTAGACCCTCTGTGGAGAATAAAAATCCCAGGTGTGAAAAGTGTTGCACAATTCATGTTCTTCCTGAAAGACCATGGTGCATATTAACATTTTGAAACCTTTGAATTACAAAAACATTTAGGTATACACTTTTAAGATTTAAAACCTACAGATAAATTAAATGTAGTTCTACATTAATGTTTTAAAGGCTCTGAAAAGTCCTGATGTGTAGTCATCTGACTAAATTTTTATGTAGTTTTTCTCAAAATATTAAAACAATGTTTCTGTTGGAGAAGAAATACACCCAGCAGAATCAGAATTGGCTTTTCCCCTATATAACAACTATTTACCTGTATAGAAAACACTGCTCTAGAGGTCTAACTAATCCTTAACAAATTAATGCAGTTATGTCTTAATCTTCCGATGAAACCTACTTTTAATACAATCTCCCAGGCCTGGCATGGGAAAGAGGACAGTTAATAAAGTATAATGACATGGGTAAGTGTAAAGATAATATTAAAGTATTAATATTAAAATACAGCTGGCCAGGAGCGGTTTCAATCTGTGACACAGAGTTATTACCGAGGGGCAGCTGGAGCCCTGCTGGTATACGACATCACCAGCCGGGAGACTTATAACTCGCTGGCTGCTTGGCTGACAGACGCCCGCACACTGGCTAGCCCCAATATCGTGGTCATCCTCTGGGGCAACAAGAAGGACCTGGACCTGGAGTGTGAGGTTACTTTCCTGGCGGCCTCCCACTTTGTCCAGGAGAACGAACTAATGTTCTTGGAAACCAGTGCTCTCACAGGGGAGAACGTGGAGGAGGCTTTCCTGAAGTGTGCCCGCACCATCCTGAACAAGATCGACTCAGGTGAGCTGGACCCAGAGAGGATGGGCTCAGGCATTCAGTTCGGTGATGCTTCCTTTCACCAGCTGCGGCAGCCTCGGAGTGCCCAGGCTATGGCCCCGGCCCCACAGCCCTGTGGCTGCTGAGACTTGCGGAGCCAGCTCACCTGTTCTCTAGGACCAGCCCTGTCCTTCTGACTGAGGTCCAGACCTAGGCCCTGGGAGGCCAAGTCCCTCACCTGGCCCCAGAGAAGCTGTCCTGACACCTGTTCCCCTTCCCTGGCCTGGTTGGGCCTGGCTGAGGGGCAAGACTGAGCCACGGGGGAGGGGGGAATCCATACCTGCTGCTGCTTCCTTTGTCTTGGCTACCCCCTATCCCCCTCAAACTCCTAACCATTCTCAAAGAGTTCCCAAAGCCTGTGACCAGGGTCATTGGCCCCAGCCCCCCCGGCCCTGCCATTGCGAGTACGAGTTATTTATTACCTGAAGGTTTACTTCTCCACTCCCATAAAGCATTGTTTATAATGTTCACTAACATTACTAGGCATTTTGCTCCAGACATTAAGAATTCTACATGGATTATCTCATTCAATGCTCAAAATAACCCCTAAAGGCAAGTATTTACTAATTGTCATTTTGCAAAAGAAGAGTAATGTGCACAGGGTACACACTTAATAAGGGGTTTAAAGCTAAGCTTCAAATGCAGGCATTCTAAATCCAGAATCCATATTCCAATAATCACACCACTGCCCAGCATGTGCCAGCAATCATATCACACACACATGCAGAACCCTCAGGAATAAACTAGGAAGTAGATAATTATTAAAACTACCAAGAAAAATCTAGGAATGGTAGATATGATTTATTCACCATAGTTTGTTTATGTTAACTCTTGATACTTTTGCACTTATAAAACCTGTCAAATAATATATGTCTGTTTTTCTCTTTACTAAGAAGTGTGATGATTGGAACTTTTTTCTTCTTCTTTATCCTAAAACAATCCCAGTGACAGCACATTTTCAAATGGTGGTATATTCTGTAAACAGCTGAAAATAATAAAATATATATGCAGTCAAAGCACTATTTCATATTACCCTTCATTTTTCCATGGAAGAATTATTCATACATTAATCCCTAATCCCGAGATATAAAATGTGTTGTGTTTGTAAGTGAGCAGTGCACATTTTTGTATGGTTTTCTCCCTGCTGCATACTTTTCGAAGTGCTAGCATTAAGGTTCTGCAAATCAAATTCTATTTTGACATATAGCCTTGTAAAGAGCAAAAAAGGAAACAATGCAAAAAGGCACTAGATTTAAAGCCTGCAAACAGTTGCTAACATATGGAACTTCGACTTGTAAAAAATGTACACTTTTCACGCTCTGTTCTCAGAAAACAATATCAACGCAATGAGTAAGACCTTTCTTCTGATCTCTATAGCTTCTTTATCCTTTGGTAACCTCCTTAGAGTATCTGAAGATGGAAAAAGAAGGACAAATTGATCTGGAGTCTTTTGCCTTCACTCTATAGATACTTACTGTGCTGTTACTTTTCTAGATGTTGAGGGCATGGTATTGAAAAGGAGAGATGAGGCCCATACCCTTAAGGAACTTGTATTTGACATGGAGGAAACACATTCAAGAAGTAAGAAAACAAACACATAAACAAGGTATCACAGAGTGGTAAGCACCCTGAAGAAAACTATATATAGGTAATTCCCCGAGAGATAGTGGTATGCCAAGAGATGAAGTGTGTGAGGGGGAGTGAGACAGACACACATGGACAACTAAATCTCAGACTAGGTATGAGCAAAAGCACTTCCAAAAAGGTAGCGTATGAACTGAAACTTAATAATAGAAGGATCCAGCCCTGTGCATACTAAGTGCAAAGCCCAGAAGTAGAGTGCGACGCAGGGCCCAAGACTGATAGGAGATAAATTCTGGGGTTAGAAGAGTCTACAGCGGATTGATCAGAAGGTAGCTAGCCAAGGTAAGGAGACTGAAGGAGCTCTAGGGGCAATGAGGAGTCATAAAAGTTTTTCATGTGTGATGACGCTGGTCCTTTTATATTTCAAAAAATTCTACTTTTGCTGCTCTGAGTAAAATGGACTACAGCGGGGCAAGGGAGGAAGCAGCATCTGGTCAGGAATTTGTGTAAGCGCAGTCTAATGAAACGATGAGGCTAGCTAAAGCAGGTGCAGTCAAGTCAAGTCGCCCGCTCCCCCTAAAAAAAAAAAAAAAAAAAGGGATTCAGGATGCCTTCTAGAGGCAGGTTTGACAAAAATTTCTGAAGGATTAGACATGAGGGGTGAGTAAAAGGGAGGAAGCAAGAATGATACCAAGAGTTGGCCCAAGAAACTGGTTAGATGATGTAGTGACATTGAAGAAACTAAATGAGAAAGAGAGTTGTGGGCCTGGGTATATATTCTTAATTTTGACATAGTTAGTTTGAAATGCTTATTACACAACCAATGGAGGCAATGAATGGTTTCAGGGAGAGATAAATTTTGGGAGGAACTCACATATTCATGGTTTAAGTAATGGGACTAGATAAGATCAGCATGAATGGGGGATGGGGTAGAGAAAGTGGAGGAGGTGAAGGGGTAAGGGAATGAGGCAGGAATGGGGAAAAAAGGAGAGAGAGAGAGAGAGAGAGAGAGAGAGAGAGAGAGAGAGAAAGAGAGAGACAGAGAGAGAGAGAGAGAGAGAGAGACATTAGAGAGAGCGCGCGCACTCTGAGTATGTGGGCCCTGCAACATTTATAGGTTGAGGAATCAAGAGGATTTAACACAAAACACTGAGGAGGAGTGGCCAGTGAGGTAGAGGGAAAATAAAAATTTAGCTGTTCTATGCACCTTGACAGATAACATTTTCACAACAATAACCAAAATGTAGTGCTCTCTGGCATTTCCCACCTACAGCATTACTAGTATAGTCTGTTCATTGACTTACTAAGGCAGTCTTCGGGTTACGTCGGAGACCAGACCTGTTCCTACATAAGTCGGAACCCACCTACATAAGCACCTAGGTCACTCACATGGAGCACATACACAGCAGTAATGAAGTGAAACAGTAAAAAATAAAATTTAAAAAAGATAATTCCTGACCTTTACTTGTGGTAAATAAATAATAAAAAAACATAAAGCGCATATGAACATACATCGAAATGACAGAATTTTTTTTTTTAATAAATGGGAGATGGTGACATAACCACGAAACGACATACGTTGAGTCCGATGTAACCCAAGGACCAACTGTATATCATAAAACTACTTGCTAGCTGATTAAGGTTGGATGTAAACAGTAATTCTCTAAAACAATTTGTACAGTGTTTTGGCTGAACAACAAAATCAAGAAAGAACATCTCATAAGCACACCTTCCTGCAGGTTATGCATCACTGCACACATCTGTGGAGAATTGCAACATAACCGTGAAGCTGATCTTCCTGTTTCACTATTGCATCTTCCGGCCGTGCTGTCTCTATGCTCCATAAGTTTTCCCTGTTATCATATCCAAGGTTATGCTTTATGACAAATACATTTGAGATAAATTTCAGTCACTGTTTTATTATGGAATTATACAATCTTGCAAAGTTCTGATCTATATTTCTCATATTTTTCATTTTATTTCACTAACTAAAGCAGACTTTGCCATGGCTTTCCAACTTGTTGTATATTCCTTCTTCAGAAATTCTGATGACTATTAATCAATACTTATTTCAGTTTCTGAGCCACATTAATTTTAGCTTCTCTCATGTCATTATTCATCCTGATTTAATAAACTAAATTTATTATTTTGCATCCTGTGTGATTCACCTCCACCTAGCTGGTCTTATTTATTTTCTTCATCTTCTGCTAGATGTTGAACATATTAATCTTTATATTCCTTATTTCTAGCAGACTGACAGTACAAAGTGCATGGTCAACAGGTGTTGAGTGAATGAATGAAGTAATCTACTAGACTGGTTCAAATTGTTCTTTTTCAGTTTGACGAAAATGATAAAAATATCAAAAGACTGCTTTATTATATTCTAAATTGGACATTTAGGAGAAATGTTCCTGTTGCTGAGATTCTTAAGTCCTCCAAATGTTCCTATCTCCTTTTCATTTCGATCTGTAATTTTCATTACTATGCTAGTATAATAACAAACCATTTTGAATGAAAACTGCTATTTAATTGCCCTATGAATTTTTCTATCCTCAGGAACTAGCGATATGGTTAAACTCAATAGCAATATTAAATGTTGGATTTTCTCTTTTGCTCCATGTGGCAAAAACTTCATATATTTTAACAAAATTTATAGCTCCTATAATAACTGTAAAAAGACATTGAAAATCTAATACTATTTTTACTAGTTAACTTAATTACTATTTAAACAGTGAATTCACCTTTTTAAATCAACCAAACTCAGTTGAAGCAGTTAAATATTAGACCTACATTTTTTTTCTAGAAAAATTATAAATGAGTTGGAGAGTTTCAGTAAACTGTCTGATGAGTAGACCAGAAATCTGAAGGGTGCAGAATACTTTACTGGAGGAAAGACACTGTCTGGTTGTAGTCTATCAAGATTTTTTCCAGGAGAAATGCTGAGCTACAGTGCTCTGCCTTTTCTGTAAAAGTCATATCAAACAGAATACATGGAAACTAGGTCCTGAATTCTATGGAATTAAGTCAGCTAACGGTCTTAGGAACTCAGATCGAATAGATGACTTGCAAAATAATAACAAGCAAGTTAATATTAGAGCTAGAATTTGAATCTGAGAAATCTTAATTTCTGGTCTTACATGATCTTCACCACATAATTTATATTGGATACATCACAGCTTCATGGTCAATTCACACAATATCAAAAGAAAGGAAAATTTAGAAAATAATTCTATATATTTCTTCATGGGTTTTGCCTATCAATATAGAGATTTTTTTAACCTCTTGATGCTGATTTAGTCAACAACTTACCCTTACTTTCCTCTCAGTGTATTTTTTCCATTTACATAATGCTCTATAGCTTCTATTTTACTTGCCGTTAAAGTAGAATTTTATTAAGAAGCATGGATGGAACTGGTGAGCATTATGCTAAGCGAAATGAGCCAGTCGGAGAAAGATAAATGTCACATGATTTCACTCATATGTGGGATATAATGACCAACATAATTTGATGAACAGAATAGATTTAGAGACAAATGGCAGGGAAGGTGGGGTTAGAGAGCAACCACAGGACTTGTATGCGTGCATATTAACATAACCGATGGACGCTGGCACTGGGCTGGGCAGTGGGGGCTTGCTCGGGGCAGGAGCGGCTGGGCGGGAGGGAGGGTCAAGCGGGGAAAAAGAAGACATATGTAAAACTTTAGACAATAAATAAATAAATAAAAAGAAGATAAATGTAGCTGAATTCCAAATAACATTCCCCTCTTGTATTATAATTAAGTCATATTAAAATGAAGACTTAATTCACAGCTCCTAACAAACCATTAAAAACCAGTATGATTGCTACAATCCCTTCACTGGGAATAGTTTATTAATTATATTATTGAATTCACTGTATGCTAATATTGAAAGTTTGATCAACAGTCTCTCAACTACAAAGAATAATACCATTTAGAGGAATTCATTTCAAACGGAATATTCCCAAATGCAGGACATAAGGATAACTCTGAATAAAGAAAAATAGCACTTCTAAACATATCACTATATCCACAATATTTGACAGTATCCAGACATAATTTTTTAGATATAATCAATTCACTCTTCAGATGAAATAGTTGACTTATCATGGTATTGTTCAGATTTTATCTAGATGTGGAAAATGTAGTATCCATGTCTAAAACAAATAATACCTAGAGTTCTATATCTAGAGACGTGTTGAAATTAAATTACAGCTCCAGAAGCATTTGGGCTTAATGAGAAACAAAGCCACGTTCTTTCATAAATGGAAAAATACTGGAACCAGTGAACCCATACTGGCAGCCTTTCATGGTGAGAAATAGAAACTTGCAACAAAAGAACACTGTTGACCTTGACTGTACATGTTTTCACTTCACTAGGAATTCCCAGCTGTTAAAGGTGATGATCCTTCTTATGGTCACAAAGGTTGTAGCCAAGAATATCCTGAATTATGAATGACTTCTATGTACCACAAAGCAGTATTTAGGAAAAATTGATCATTAACTCAATATTTAACTCTAAACAAACATATCTTTTATGTATTTTTATTGGTTTTTTAATGGCCAAATTTATTAGTTTCCTATAGAGTCAATATAAAAAAGAGAAATTATCAAAATGTAAACTAGTTTTATTCATAGAAGGTGTGTATATTCATGAATTAATTGATACTGGCACCTTGGAAGTCAAATCCTGCCATTTGAAAAAACACCATATATGTTCCTTAAAATATTTTTTGAGTCTTAGAAACAAAGAAAATATTGCTGAATTTCATAATGTTATTATACATATTTTCCTCTATGAAAAAGACTGAAAATATGACAAGTTATATGGTGATCACAATTTACATAGTGTGATTGTTAATCATGTTATTCGTGGTCATAATTTAATAACTTTAAAACTCAAAGATATCTAACTGTTAATGGAAAATTGTGTATGTGTTTGAATAACAAATCATATACTGAACTTCATGTTTCTTAGAAATGCTGGTATGTGTTGTCCACATTCCTGCAAACATCACATTAAGATGGGGCTGACCTTGGGCATTTCCGGGTGTCCTGTTGTCACTGTCTGCCTGTGGCACTGTTTCCCTGTTTCATCATGTGGGGAGGTGGGAGTAGGTTATGGAGCTTCTGTTAAAAGAATTAGAGAACTTTTAAAAATACTGTATTTACTTTAGATTTTCCAAAACACACTGAACTAAACGGATACAGGAGCTTATGAATGGGGTTGGGACATCAGTCAGTATGAAGGAATAGGCTTTGCTGATGGAGATGTACACACGAATAGAAGAGGAGTTAATATACGAACCATGTACGTGGGGACATGCATGTGAAGGACTATGTACTGTTAGTGAAAAGAACTGTGGTACAGATCAGTCAATAAACCAAGTCTTCAAGAATTTCACTGAGAAACTAACTGTTCTTTCTGAGAAAAGATTGCTAAAGCAAATCACTGGAAATTTTCCTGACATTAGCACTTACTCATTAATCAATACTGTTGCAGTATTGCTGCCCAGTGATCATTAACAGACAAATGAGCATACCAGCGTTAGGGACAATAGTCCGGAAGGGAAGATACCCTCAGTAAAGTGGTAGTGCAGAATAGCCTCTTGAAATGAGAGAGCTATCTTCAAATATTTAAAGGGATGCCTGGCCTCAGGAAACTAAGCTTATTGTATGAGGTGCTAATGGGCTGAGACAACCTCAGAGAAACATACCCTAGGTCTTGTGAACCAAAGACTATCCTATCTGAGAGGCAGAATTGCTTATAGCAGGGCCTAAGTGATCTCTTGGTAGTGATACTGTCAGAACTCTAAGAGCCACAGGGCAGTGAGTACAGAGCCTCTGACTTGGGAGGTTGAAGTACAGAGCCCAAGGTCCTTGAGGTTGCTGCATCCAGTTCAGAAATGATAGATGGTTGCTTCCCAAATGTGTAATCCCTCACTCTTGCCTTAAGCCTTTAGTGACATATTCCCCAAACTCTGCAGTGACTGAGATTTGTTTAAACTAGGTATTAATAAAAAGACAGGAGCTTAAGTCATTTAGTTTGCACAACCATTCGCTCATGGTTATATCACTCTGCTTTGTCAGTACTAAGAATACCGCGATGAATGAGAAAGACGCCTTCCTCTTTCCCGGGCAGGGGCTGAGGAAGGGCACAATTTCCTCTGCTCCCGTTGCTCCCCATGCTGTTACTAATTTTCTTCATCAACAATAACCTTGATTATTTAGTAGAGGAAAAGCAAAATTGTACATATAAATAAGCTCAAGGTGTTTAATTTCATTATGCATCCAGTCATAATGAATGCTCATTCATCAAATACTCACTAAGCACCAATTACGTGCCAGGAGCTCTTCTAGTTTTGGGGAATAAAACACCAAGAATCCCTGCCCACGCTTTTATTACAGACATGTGCATTATAGGAAGTATTTTCATTAATAATGAATTGTAAAGTCTGAATGCAAAACCAGGATTTTAAAAATGTTCCAATGAATAGCATTATGCAGGCACTATTTAATTGTTTGAACAATTTTATGGTTCAAACACTTAACAAAGTGAACAGTCAAAAATAAGGTGAGCCATCAAATTATCCAACCACATTTCATATTAGATCTACATTAAATACTCTTAGCGATACTGGCAAAAATCTGAGATTCATAAAGTTATACTGTTAGAATGGAAAAGCAAAGGAATGGTAAAAATTATGCTATCTATATTAATACTTCTGGTGAAAAATACATACCTCTGTTCTTTCCTCCCCCCAAAAATACTTGCCCAAAAAGTCATTAGAAAAGAGTTGTAAGGATTTAAGAAAAGGAACATAGACTTTTCTGTTAACATTACTATATTATTCTTCATGCCAAGACACCGAGAAAGGAGCAGAAGTGCTGGCTATGTGACACAAGATATTTACTTCCCTATTGCCTCCCTTTCGCCATCTCTGAAAGGGAGGTTAAAAAAATCATACTAACTTCATAGGGCTAAAGTGAGAATTAAATGAGCTAATACATGGGAAAGATTTAACACTCTTTAAAGCACTTAAGTGTCTGCTATCATTCCTGTTATTAAATTGAAGAGCAATGCAGTAACAATGCATGTCAAAACCTTTACTGATAGAGATTCTCACTAGACCTACAATACAGAATTCTGAACCCAGCACCTATACATTGTCCTTAATCTCAGTGTCATATAGTTTCCAGGCAGCACAGCAGCCCACCACGCTGCTCTAGTTGGTGGCCATACTTTTCTCCTCACAGCAAAGTGAAAATGCCAGATTCTAAGTGTGCTGCCAGAATCCCCCAGCTTCGTAATTGCCGCCACTTTTTTTTTTCTTTCCATTTTGACAGTATAGATTCTGTTCCGCTGTTTGGCAGAGATCGCCTGGCTTTGCACAGTGGAAAAAGCTATTACCAAGACACTCCAGCCAAAACTTGTGATCTTATTCAGCAACAGGACTTTTCTGCCAAGGACAAGCTGAACAACTCCTTCCTTCATTCCCCTCATGTGCTTCACACACAGTCTCAGACGAGGCTAAACCCCACGTGGGAAAGGGTTTGAAAATTATCTGGGAAATGTTTGAAGTAAATCATTCATCTGTGTTTCAAGCATCCAGAGTATTACTGCCCATTTCAGAAGGAAGATGTCTAAACTTTACACTTGGAAGCAGCTATGGGGAAAAGACAGAAGATGACCTGAATCTGGTAGAGGAGAGAGTACTAAACCTGAACTCTTGACAAGTGCTCATTTGCATTTTGGCCTTTGCAGAATTAATCAATGCCCACAATCTGTTTTGATAATCCCACCCTGATAATTTCCTTGTCCTGACAACAATGAGACGCAAAAAAAAGCCCATGGTATTAGCACAGATTTTGAATAGGTTTTTCAGGAATACTGGGTTTTACCATGAGCTTGCTACAGTATCATGTCTCCCTGGTGATCAATGACAGACATTTGTAAAACATGTCACATGCACAGGGTCACAATCTAGTTCTAGAGGAAAACATGTCTCTATATTAAGCCATTGGATTTATTTAGGAATCAAACATACACCCACAACCCCACAAGTTACAAATATTCATCAATTGAATCCATGTGTGTGAAAGGGCTTTGCTAAGGAAAACTCCATTCAAATTCTAATCAGTATCCAACTGCCTGCACTTAACATTTCTTTAGGGAAGTGATAACCTCTTATTCATCTTTATAACACCACTATCTGAAAATCAAAGGAGATTTCTTTATTGGCTAAAAAAAAAAAACCACTTAATTAAATCACAGCTCTCAGGCTAAGCAGCAGAGAACTGGCTATTGGACTCAGTCCAGATTTCTTAAATGAATCATGTGTCAGGAAATAAAGAAATAAATTGTAGGGTTAGTGTAATTTTTAGTGACCGTAACCTAAATGATGTCTTACTGTTGTAAAGGAAAGTATTTATCAAGTATCAGCATATCATTATGCTGAGTACACAAAGAATCCCAGAAAAGCCTACCACATAAATACATTTTAAAAACTAGATTTAATTATATAATAGACTGGACCTATAAAGCAATCACATGAATGACATCAGACACTCAAATTTTGGATTATACTTTAGTTATTCTGTCCCAAATGAAAGGTAAAATAGATGATCTAAATAGCTTTCCTGTTTTTTTTGTTTTGTTTTGTGTGGGTTTTTATTTTGGTTAATCCTCATCTGAGGATATTTTTTTAGGAAATGTGAAAGAGAGAGGGAAAGACAGAGAGAAACATCGATGTGAGAGAAACACATAGATTGGTTGCCTCCTTCACACACCCAGACCAGGGCCTGGGTGGGGAGGAGCCTGCCACCAAGGTACAGCAATGCCCTTGGCCAGAACCAAACCCGGGACCTTTTGGTCCACAGGCCAATCAATGCTCTATCCACTTAGCCAAACCAGTAAATTATTTGGAAACATGTTTGGGAGATTTAAATCATGAATTTTGGTAATATGCTTACAGAATTATTGGGAAAAAATACAAAGTATGACCTTTCATAAGACAATTTAAATTTAAAATTTATATTCCAAGATTTAAGAGGAAGAAGAAAAATAGGAGAGAAAAAAATTTACACTTCTAATTTTGAACTAATTTCTACGTATGTACTACCAAACAATTATAAAACCTGATCATAAAATGTAATATTTCTCATTTAGAAAATACCAAAAGTATGCATTCCATGGGTATTAAAAACACCAGCATTTAAACAACAAAATGTGATCCTTGTTTCAAAATGCATGCATAATTACTAGGTTTGCTTCACTCTATTTAGCCTGGGGCAAGATGCATATATCCAAGCTTCATATATAAATTCATGTGTAAATAATAACCTTACGGTATATGCTTTTTAATCTTTGCTGAACTGCTAACTGGATGCTTTGCCCATAATCTTCACAAAGTACACCCAATGCTCACATGTTTGTCCAATAAAAATTTCAGAAAATAGTAGAGTTAGAGTGACCTCGTAACTAATCTATCTCTTTAGTACAATAAAAACGTGAGTTTTCAGGATCAAAACATGATCATGTCGCCTGAGAGCTCAATTTCAACAAATATCTGCACTAATACTCAAACTGAAAAGCGCTCCAAGATTTTGTAGAATATTAGATACATAATTCCCTGAGTAATGCAATAAAAAGAACTGCAGTTCTTAGCATTTTAGGACACAAAATAACATATTTATAAAAAAGAATGAAATCCAATAAAAATATGTATTGAAGCTCTGAAGTATAAACAATAGTTTACAGCTTTATCTCAAAACTGAAAACTCATGTTGCCACATCAGACATTCATGGTTTAAATGAAGGGAGAGCACAGCTTAATAGAATATTTTGAGGCTGTTGAACTTTGAACCAGTTACTTTTGCAGTTCAAGGGAAGTTATTCAAATAGAACTGATAAACAGATGGACAACTATGGTGAAAACCTCCCTCTCTCCCCGACCCCACCCCAAATCTGTACATTACATGGTTAGAAACTGCTTTTGTACCTGCCTTTGCAGCATAGCTGTTCAAAAGGCTAAAATGAGCCTGTGATACGTGCCACACACATCTTCAGGTAGCAGGACTGCCTGGAGATAAATGTCCTCATTTATAGAACTTGTGCAAAGCAGAGGCAGGCCTCAGCACCAAAAAGACCAGCTCTTCATGGGGCCTGGGAATTTAGAAATCTAAGTGCAATGCAAAAATATAATTCTGGGATGAAAGTAACAGTGGTAACAGAATCCAAGCTGGTAGCTTTTTGAAGTTTAAACTATTCTCTAGGAACAGTCAAGGAAAATGGGAAAGACAATAGAGTGGAGATTTCTAGATAACAAGCATGACATTTTTTTCACTATTCCGATTTTAATTGCAAGAATAATATGGCATATACACACACATTACTCACACATACCTCATTCTAAATAAAACATTTTTTTTTAATGTTGGAGTAACTCAGATTTTACCTAGGAGGAAAAATGGAATAATTTTATAAGATATACATGGCTTTGAACCCACTTTCATAGCTGTATTACTGTATTTTAAAGTTGAAACTTTTCATTGTTTAAAGCTTGAATAAATGGCTCATCATTGTATCTGTTTACAGAATAATCTGTCAGAGATCCCCAAATTTGAAAAAAGAAACCAATTGGTGTAACTCAAAGAATATATTTTTTCATGGAAGGAAAGCAAATAATTTTTAGAATATATGACATTCCTAGGATTACTAGTCAAGTCTCTTTTGACTATAAGATGTTTCAAGGATTAATTTTCGTCACAGAATACTGAGATCTGCAGGAGAGATTCTATGTTTTACATACCTTTATAATTACAAAAGAAGTATAATGGGAATGAAGATCTGTTCCCATTCCAAAATCCACCAGAAAAATTTAACCCCATTTTATTTTCTATGGGTCAAATATACCATAGAACTAAGAATCATGGCAGGAATTAAGAGATAAAATACCATCTATAGGTTTAGAAAGGCTTAATAATGATCATAGTATACTTTATAAAGAAATGCAATTTTATAATTAAAAATAGGTTAGTAAAATTTGTCCTTGTAGAAATAATCCTATAATTAATAGATGAAAATAATTTTATCCAGTATATTAAATCATTAATTAGTATTCTAGCCATTGTTCTGAATACTAAAGTGCCTGCAAAATTTGGGCCATTAAGCAGTAAATAACTTCATCTTGAATACATGTCTACATTTTTGTTTTTTGTTTTTGTTGTATTGTTGTATTAGCTGAATAGCTTTGAAATAACTATTTTTCACTTCTACTTTCTGTTTTGACTACTAATGTAATTAGCCTAAATTCTGAATATTAGTACTGGCTTCAACATTCTTAAGTAGGAGGGCTCAGAGGCAGGAATATAGTTACAAAGGTGGGCCAGGGAACTAATAAAAAAAAGCCTGTCTTGCATATTAAGAACAACATTTTTATTTAAAGCACTAGGGACCCAGTGCACGAATTCATGCACCTTGAAAGGAGCTGTGGGTGGTGAGGCTGTGGTAGGCACAGGGGTGGGTCTCGGCCCATCCTCCACGCCCCTACCCGGCCCCTCTCGCCGCGGCCCCTGGTCCCTTGTCTGCCAGCAGCCCTGCTCCCGCCACTCCCATGCACTGACACCACCGGCCCTGCTCGCACCTGCTGACGGCACGGAGCAATGGGGGCCAGCACCAGCAGTAGGTACGAGTGGCAGCTGCTGCTCTGATCGGCCCTCAAGAACAAGGGGAGGTGGAGATGCCCTCAGGGGTGATCAAGGCTGGCAGCCACCGCTTAAATCTGCTAATGGCACCGAGTGATCAGGACAGGTGTTGGACACTGGCAACGGGTGCAAGTGGTGGCTCTAACACCGGCTGCAGGTGCGAGCAGGGCCAGCACTGGTAGTGGGTGTGAACAGTGGCTCCGGTGCCAGCAATGGGTGTGATCGCTGGGTGGGACCGCAATGCATGGGAGCAAAGAATTTTCAGTAACCACCAGAGTCTTGCCCCAATGACAGCAACTGGCGCCCCGCCTTGGTCTGGCACCCCCCGCTCACCTGCTCCACCATCCCACTGCGGGCAATGCCGGCCATGTTCTGCACACGGCCCATGGTGGTCAGTGCACGTCATAGTGACTGGTCGTTTAGTTGTTCTGCCATCCGGTCTATTTGCATATTAGCCTTTTATTATATAGGATAAGCTCATTTGGAGGGGCTGAGGGTATTGTAGCAATGAAAAGTATACAGAGAAGGTTAAATCTTACTCTAACAGAAACTTCTGGTCTTCAGTTATTATCAATTGAGGTTCAAAATGAAACAACTGGACATATTTCCAGGAAACATAAGGGAAGGACTCTAATCAAAATCTGCACCCCTTTTCTTATGAGTTTCAGATACTGCAGACTATAAACATGCATCCCAAAGATAACCATTGCCTGCATGATGGTGACATTGTTGTAGCAGAGAAGATCGGTTACCCACTTGAAGGGAAAATTCAACAAAGTAGTGATCAATAACATTTTAAAAGTAGATCTCCAAATATCAGGTTTGCTACTACTGATTTATATCTTTATTTACAGGGGGAGGTGGATTAGGAAAGAATGAAAATAGCTCAGATTATGTCAAATATATTTATTTTGTGCTAGTATTTCCAAAATTTACCTAATCATATGAATTTTATTGTTTAATACACAACTTTTAGACTCTATCAAAGTTCAACTAAGCCACAATCTCCTGGGGAGAAACTTAGAGAGATAGATTAATAAGCATGTTTTTTATAACTAAACAAAATTGGGAAACCCTATTTTATTTATTCCCTTTTTCCTTTTGACTCCCTTAACCTGTTTCTTTCCCATCCTCACTCTTTGCCTCTGGCAACCACCTATCTACTTTCTGTATCTAAAAGCTGCTGTTTTGGTTTTGTTTGTTCTAGATTCTACATATAAGAGAGATCATATGGTATTTGCCTTTCTCTGTCTGACTTCAGTCACTTAGCATAAGGCCCTTTAGTTTCTTTATATATAATTTCTTTATCAATGGACATTAAGGTTGTTTCCATATCTTGGTTATTATAAATAGTTGTAAGGAAAATAGGGGTGCATATTTAAAATTTTAAAGAGTTTTCTTGTTTCTCTAAAGTGAATTTCTCAGAACTAAAATGAAACATATATAAGTAATAAACTCTAGAAAAACACAACAAATGGAAGAAAATAAAGCCACCACAACAAAAAAATGCTTTCTGGCATGATTTAAAAATGACAGTGATAATCTCCCTTGATATGTGTTGGGAAATGGGGAAGCACCTATAGGAAATTGCTATTTATGTGAAGTGACTTGAAAGAAAGACTGACCATGAACTTGGTACCAGAATGTGAGGCAGACAGAGCCAGGGTACCTACCACAGCATCAGAATCCCAGCACAGCTCTCATCCCCAGCTCATCTGTGCTGGCAAATGGCTGAAAGTCCCAAACTAAAACTCCTTTGTAGAATGAAAAAAATCCCAAAGTTGAAATAGTCATCTCCAGAGTAAAAACAATGAGAACAATTTGTTTTTTTATTTCCTTCCTTTCAGTGCTAACAAGATAAAAATGATCTCCATTCACATTATACCGATGCATGTGGGGCATGGTATGTGAAAAATAAATAAATAGTAAGGACTTTTCACTTTTCATTTTAAGGTGAAAAGAGATACTCTATCTTTAAAAAATGATAAACTAAGATATACATTTCACAACTGGCTACATGAACGAAGTTGTTATAAATTATGGTGGCATTTTACTGATTCAAATACTTTCTTGAAACAATTTGAACGAAGCACCACCATTTACAAGTATAATGAGGCAGTTATAAAAGAGAATTTACTAATGCTTAACATTTCTCACTCACAAACCTATTAGAATAAAAGGATCTTCCTTTCCAATTAGATCCTTAAATTATTTCCTACATTTTGAAAATTATTTAACACAGCTTTCAATATTTGTTTAGCTAAATACTGAAAGGCAATAATAAATAGGTTAAAGGGGTGGTATGGTTACCACATTTTTTTACTAAAAGCATCAGGCTAGTGGTTCATAAATAATTTTTATATTATAAATGAAAAAAGTAAATATAATAAAAGTTACAATAAGATAAGAGGATATATGAAATATAAGAAAATCCTATATAATAAAAGGGTAATATACAAATAGACCAAACGGTGCAGGAGCTGTCCCCTGGTGGTCAGTGCGCTCCCACATGAGGAGTACAGCTCAGCCAGAAGCTGGGCTCATGGCTGGCGAGCACAGCGGCAATGTAAGGAGCCACTCCTGCTTCCGTGGCAGCGCTAAGGCCTAAGCCATCAGTTGGACATTCCCCGAGGGCTCCCGGACTGCAAGAGGGTACAGTATAGGTTTACCTCTACTGGTTTCAGGTATACAATTTTACAACACATCTGAATGCTTCTCTGAAGCATTAAGATCAAATCATTGTAGAAAGAGCACAAAGTAAGCAACAATTAGAATAAGTATAAAATAAAATATTTATGAAAAACACTCCTACTGACAAAATACTTTGAAACCCAGGAAGACCAAAACTGGAAGTTGAGGCAAACCCTTCTCAAGTTTCTCACTATATCTTAGTAAGACAAGGCTAGTGTACAAATAACTTGAGAACACCAGAGAACTGGATATTGCAGCAAGAATAGGCACAAATGGGCATTCAGAGATAGGAGAAGAGCAAAAAGGGAGGAATCAAAAATCTCTGCTGGAACTTAAAGAATAAAGTTGGGGAGGGGTTGAGAAATAAGGTCCTATTAAGGTAATAGAGTATTCGATATTGTCACTTACCCTTTTTTTTATTTTCTGTTGAGATGGAAACATTCTTACAGCCAAGTGTTTTCTAAAAAACATGTCTTAGATATGGAATAAAAACCCTAGCTGAAATGATCACAGGAGTACGGGCGGGCATCTTATATAATAAAAGCATAATATGCAAATTGACCAAACGGCAGAACGACCGATTGGCAGCGGGGCAGGGCTGGCGAGCAGGCGTGCCAGGCCAGCCAAGGTGCATGCCAGTGGGCAGAGAGAGGGAACAGCGATGGGGCAGGGGGGTTGGCAACCAGCAGCAATGGAGGGGCAGTGAGGGAGGCTGGCACCATCCCCTGATCAAACCATCCAGTCGCCTCCCACAGAGGGAGGCCAGGCGGTGGCAGCGGCAGGGTAGTGGGGGCAGTGCCATCCCCTGATTGGCAGGCCTGGTTGCCTCCTGCAGAGGGAAGCCAGACTGCAGCTTAAGCCCGCTCCCCACAACCCCTGGGGAGCGGGCCTAAGCTGTCAGTAGGATATCCCCTGAGGACTCCTGGACTGTGAGAAGAAGCAGGTTGGGCTGAGGGACCCCCTCCCCCCAGTGCTCAAATTTTCATGCACTGGGCCTCTAGTATTTTAATAATTAGTTAAAGGGTAGATATATTAAGCATTCTTAATAATAAAATAATAATAAAGAGGGCAGGAGGAGACTTTTGGTGGTGATGGATATGCTAATGATATAGATTATGCACAAATATATACAGATCTTCAAACTCATCAAGTTGTAAACATTTAATATGGAACAGCTTTTTATATGTCAATAAAAGAATAAAGTATTTAAAAATACTAGTGAAAGATACTATGTAAGAAATCAAATAAGCCATCTATGACCATAGAAATGTCTTGTGTGGATAAGGAAGGCAATTACTATCATACATATAAGGGAAAACTATTTTCAGTTCTAAGTTACCTTCTTGGGAGGAAAATTCAGAACCCGATCCCCTTTGACTTGTGGCTTTTTAGCTAGTTAGTCTAAGGATCACTGCCTTAAGCTCTAGCCTCAGATTAAGCCTGTGGGAAGTGGCAATAAAGTTTGTATTGTGTTGGACATTCCTATACTTTGAAAATGTATGGATACTATCCTTGGATTGGGGTAGGTGACATCAAATATTAACAGATTCTGATAAGGAGAACATAGGTAGAAGTATTCTAGTTAAGTGGAGTGGCAACTGCAGGGTGTGAAAGTGGGAGCCAATAAATTAGGCATGTTCAGAATTTAATTAGAGTATACATTTTTTTTAAAGCAGAAGATAGATTTTGGAAAGTGTCTTTAAATTAAATAGTAAAAAACCTTAAAAATAAGGCTAATGAGCTTCATTTTTATCCTTTATTAAAACAAAAAACTTACTCAGTGAATCTTTATAATGACCCTATAAAGCAGATTTTATTATTATCCTTATTTTACAGAAGATAAAATGAAAGCCCAGAGAGGCTAAGTAATTTAAAGTTACATTGCTAAGAAATGGTAGAAATTAGTTTATAATCCAGGAAGTTTACTGAGATGTTTCTGCCTAGAAAATAACATTATTAGAACTGGTATTTAGTATGAATAACTAAGGATCTTATGTTAAATATTGAGAGATGAAGGACTTGATTGTATTATTATTATTATTATTATTATTATTATTCTTTCTCCTTACCTAAGGATATGTTTATTGATTTTTAGAGAGGGAGAAACACACACACACACACACACACACACACTCACACACACACACAAACACGCGCGCGCGTGAGAGAGAGTCTGCCTGGGGACTCTCCCATACATGCCCCGACTGGGGATGGAACCACAACATAGGTATGTTCCCTGGCTGGAAATCGAACCCACAACCTTTTGATATATGGGACTATGTTCCAACCAAGCCACACAGCCAGAGCTGGTCTATTATTTTTAAAAAGAACAAATAAGGGAGAACAAACAATGAGTATCTGAATCCCAGGTTGAGAGTTCATTGTCAGAATTTGCACTATAATTTAATGATGAATTACCTGAATTCACAATAAAAAGCTAGCCCTAGCTAGTTTTGCTCAGTGGATAGAGCGTCTGCCTGGGGACTGAAGGGTCCTGGGTTTGATTTTGGTCAAGGGCATATGCCCAGGTTGCAGGCTCGATCCCCAGTAGGGGGCGTGCAGAAGGCAGCTGATCAATGATTCTCTTTCATCATTGATTTTTCTATCTCTCTCTCCCTTCCTCTCTGAAATCAATAAAAAAGATATATATTTTTAAAAAGCTAAAAGTAGGCATATAACTTACAAATACTACTTTAGAAAATTGCTTCATATCACACTTGAGACAAAGCAAACCCAATGCTTTCCTTTCCCTAAATAGACTTATTTATGAATTGTGTATTGAACCAAGAGGTTTTTTTGGAGATGGAAATATTTTCCAGTCTATGAATTTATATACCTGCTGTGCATGCTGTTCTTCAATATTAAGATAATTTTGCACACATCAATATAAAATATTTTTATATTTTCTCTATGTAAGTGTGAACTCTAAGATGACAGGGAACGGAAAGATCTCAGAACTAAAAGTAATAGGTAATAAGTACCTGAAACCTATATGCTCAGCTTGAAACACTAACTTGAAGTGTTGAGCAATACAGCTGAAATTCTCAATGGAATGAAAATACTAGAGAAGTCAAACAAAAAGTAAGCTTTCTTTGTAAACAAAAAATTGTTTAAATCCCCTTTGTTCTCTTAAGTCAGCAAAATTTTCTGATACAACAGTGTAGTGATGTGTGCTGCATGTCCACTGACTTAAAATTTAAGTAGGAAAACATCAGGCTCACTTCAATATGAAAATATATAGCCATCAAGCACAGAAGTGAAATCGACATATCTGTCTTGTTCTTATTCAACATTTCAAGTCCATCGATTTTTAAACTGTTTGAACAATTGAACTTGTCATTTCCTATGGGGACTGGCACTGCTATTTTATGTTCGAGAATACTTCTGAGAAACAGGACAACAGTGGGGCCAATCTAATGAGGAAGAAAGGCCAGGGGCTTGGACTCCAACAGGATATGTTTGAGCCCCATTCTGACCTGATCACAGTGGAAACGGCCTTGTGTTTCTTTGTCCTACTTTCTGCACACCACACCACCCACATCAGGGGATCACAGGGAAGGTTAGGTAAGATAAACATGCAAGGGGCTTCCAGAGGACCTCCTAAACAGAAGGCCCTTAACAAACACAGACGTGTACTATTTTGGAAGACAATATCTTCATTTTAAACATGTGATTTAAAGACAAAAGTCAAAATTATTTATTTCTGGTTGTGCAAATTGATAAATTTTGATCCTGGAATATTCACAATTCATCCAAAATACACTTTACTTCATTTTAAAATACAGATAATCTACTCTGTGCCTATCTAAAATAAATTGCTTGAGCATCCAATTAGATACTGAATGTAGAACAGAAGAGCAATATACATGTAGTATAACTAATTCCAAGTAACAGTCATAAAATACTTTTTAAAATTTAAGAATAAGCCCTGACTGGTTCGGCTCAGTGGATAGAGAGTCAGCCTGCGGACTCAAGGGTCCCCGGTTCGATTCCAGTCAAGGGCATGTATCTTGGTTGCAGGCACATCCCCATTGGGGAGTGTGCAGGAGGCAGCTGGTTGATGTTTCTCCCTCATTGATGTTTCTAACTCTCTATCCCTCTCCCTTCCTCTCTGTAAAAAAAATCAATAAAATATATTTTAAAAAATATTAAGAATAAGAGTAAGAAAAATTGCCCTAACCGGTTTGGCTCAGTGAGTAGAGCGTTGGCCTGCGGACTGAAGGGTCCCAGGTCCGATTCCGGTCAAGGACATGTACCTTGGTTGCGGGCACATCCCCAGTGGGGAGTGTGCAGGAGGGAGCTGATCGATGTTTCTCTCTCATCGATGTTTCTAACTGTCTACCCCTCTTCTTTCCTCTCAGTAAAAAAAATCAATAAAATATATTTTTAAAAAAAAGAGTAAGAAAAATTTTAGCAATTAACTTTTCCCTCTATTAATCAACTGTGATATCCTTTCACTTTCATGGGCCAATTTATTGTCCTACAATTAACTAGAATTATATAGCTACTTCATGACCTCTAAGATTATTTCTGGTTCTTAAATTTTATAATTTAGACACACTCCTATAAAAATCGCTTACCCAGAGTCTAAATCAGAACTCAAGGAAGGGAAGGCCTTATACCTATCCAGTTTAGGTAATGTCGGTCAATGATAAACTCTCTAGGTCCTGGATGCTACTTCCCTCCAAAAACTCAACTCCTATCACATCCCACTTTGTTCTATAATTACGGTTAGCCCCCTGTGGCATTGTGTTTCTACTGTTTCCCATTGCTTTCCCCTCAGCCTAGAAGTCTCCCCTTTATTTACCTTTTATCAGGGCACTTCCCACCTGCCCATGAAATGGCCTCTTTGCATGTCTTTTACTCTTGATAGATACGTTACTGAGCAGAGGGGACCATGTTCATCTCAGAACTTTCATCACAGCACACAGTGCTTGGCCCACAACAGATATTTAATACAATGAAATTGAACCAGGAAAGAAAATCAGGACAATCTTTGAATCTTGCAACAGATCCCTGCACTATCGGGTACAGTCTTGGGTCAAATGCCTAAACGATTACAGCTGCTGCTGCTGTCAGTGAGTCTGAGGACGCTCCCTAACACTGGGCAACAGTCAGAGTGCCCAGCACTTAAGAGGTAGTTTTCATTTGAACAACAAATAACATCATTCTAAAGCATCTACCAACCTCCAGAGTTATCTTTGTGCCAGGCAACTAATTTTAGCTTTGGCAGTTCAACATGCCCAAGTCTCATGAGATTTACAAACAATTGTAATGCCATTCTGGACAGTTATTTCATCTTTGACACAACTGTTTTATTTTTAGATGATTCGGTCATGTTCCAGAAATAAAATTTCCAGTTTCTCAGTAGAAATACTTACCAAAGTGCACAGCTAAAAGAAACAAAATGAAGTCTCCCCTTGTGGGATGGCATAACACTTGCCATGTTTAATAAAATACCCCCAGGAGCTCCAGGAGACAAATGTGACTCACTGCTTTCTACCTGGTTGCCAGGCCCTGGCAATTTTTAGAACCCTCAGATGGAAGGGCAGATTGTATTTTAAAAGCATGGTAATATGGTAACACACACACACAGAATGCATCCATTCTTGCACATGTCTATTAATATGTGATGGCCATGCTCCACTGAAATCTATGTTCCCCTCCCTCTTAAACCTCGGTGGCCCCTGGTAACTGCCTTGGTCAATAACATGCAAAGGGAGGAGTGCTGCCTGACACCTGAAGTCGGGTAATAAGAAGCAAAATGACCTCAGATTGGCTCACCCTCTAAATTGACACACTTGCTCTTGGAATCCAGACACTGTGTTGTGAGGAATCCAGGCTATATAAAGAGGCCCCATGTGGGCACACCAACCAAACTCTAGTGCAGGAGTTCTCAACCTTCTGGCCCTTTAAATACAGTTCCTCATGTTGTGACCCCCAACCATAAAATTATTTTCATTGCTACTTCAAAACTGTAATTTTGCTACTGTTATGAATCGTAATGTAAGTATCTAATATGCAGGATGGTCTTAGGCAACTCCTGTGAAAGGGTCGTTTGACACCCAAAGGTGTCGCGACCCACAGGTTGAGAACCGCTGCTCTAGTGGCTGCCCCACCACCAACCAAATCTGTGAGTGAATGAGACTATAGGTAATTCCAACCTCCAACATTCATGTCTTCCAGTTGAGATCCCTAGAAACCATAAGAGAAATTATGTAATTATTGCTGTTTTAAGCCACCAAGTTTTAGAATCATGTTATGCAGCAATCGATAATCAAAATATATTTGGCAGGTTGCCTAGCATTAGGAATACCAATTTACAACTAGATTTAAGGCATCTGATACCTCTCACACTCCTTGGGCAATTTTTTTTTTATTGACAGTGTATATGGAACTAACCAGTCTGAACTTCATATTCCTATAGCAAATATTGGCATTATAAAAGAATTAGGACATTCATTCAGAAACTACTGTGCTAAAATTCCATAACTGTTGAACTAAAGTCTCCAGATTGTTGTTTTAAAGCCCTCCACAACATTTCCTTATCTGTGTTTTCAACTATATTTCTCCAACAAATTTTGAAGAATATAGTATTGATTATTATTTTAGATGCAGCCCTGGCCCGTGTTTCTCAGTGGTTGGAGCATTGGCCTCAGCATCAAGTGGTCTCAGGTTTGATTCCCAGTCAAGGGCAGGTACCTGGGTTGCAGGTTTGATACCCAGCTCTGGTCTGGGCACATGCAGGAGGCAACCAATTGATACCTCTCTCTCACATGGATGTTTGATGTTTCTCTCTCTCTCCCCTCCCTTCCACTCTCTCTTTCTCTCTCTCTTAAAAAAAAAGGCAATGGAAAAAGGATCCTCTAGTGACGATTAACAACAAAAAGTTTCAGGAAGCAGTGATCGTGAAATGGTGTTTCCCAAAACTATGAGGAAGATGTCAGTGTTTCAGAAAAAAAGGAATACACACAGCTAAAAATTATCTTGAAGAAAACATTGGTATTATTTCTTTGCTTCTATTTTATTTCCTGTCTTCTATTTTATTTTCTCAAAGCTAAATTGATGTGCCAATCAAGTTACCGCCCAAGAAGAAGATGAATGAGTCAAGGTCATCCTCCAGTCCTCAATAAAACAGTCTCTCTTGAGCTTCTACATTTTTTAGAGTTTGCAGCTTTTGCTAGCTGAGACTTCATATGCTAGTAACTCCTCAGTATGGAAACTTCAGGGCTTTAAGCAAGGACATTTGAGATAAAAATACAAAAAACCATCGGTTTAGATTTCTTTGTTAAAATTTCAAAGCATATCCTTGAAACACATACTGCTTTTGACTGCACAAATTGCTGTACATTAGTTATATGTGAATCATAGTAGTGTAAATGCATAAGGATATGCAATTAATCACTCATTTTGAACCATTTCCTGGAATTCACCCATGCTTTGTAAAAAGGAATCAGTGAGCATTAAAAAAAAAAACCCAAATCTTTTTAAAACGGTGCCTGTAATTCTCAGAGAAAGAGCAATTAGGATTTATGTATGGAGAGAACTAGATGGATTATAAGAAATTGGTTAAGGTAATTATGGAAGACATAAAGTTCCAAGATCTGCAGTGGTCAAGAGGACACCCAGGAGAGCTGGTAGTGTAGCTCCACTGCCAGCTCAAAGGCCTCAGCACCAGGCGGGCAATGGTATAGGGTCCAGTCCAAAAGCTGTCAGACTAGAAGTCCTTCAGTTCAAGTTTGATGGAGGAAAAGATCAATGTCCCAGCTCATACAATCACTATTCTTCAAATTTAATAATAATTTTATGATTTTTTTCCAGCCCAAAATACAAGCGGCATGATTAACAAATTATAGCTCAACTTGGGATAATAGCTAATAGGGCAGTGTATAGAAGTGGGCATTTTGTTACTACTAGAAAAGACTTTTTAATAACATTGAATGTAAGCTGTAATTGAAAAAAACACACTTTTTTTAAAAAAAAAGTTGAGCTTTTTGTTTTAAAGGAGTCAATTTTGGGTAATGTGTTAGCTGCAAATACTTCTCCCTTCCTTTATATTTCTAATCTTTATGAGCACATTCTGTTGTAGTGTCCCATGCACACAGAAGAGTACCAAAAGTATTTAATTCAAAAAATAGGCTCTGAACAGTACCCCAGGAGCTCCCCTTACTCTTCTCTCAGTTACTACTGCCCCAGAAAAACAATCATGATTCTTATTTCCAATTCCAGATTCATTTTATAAATAAAATAATATCTTGTACTTGGCTTCTTTTTTAAATTTTTCTTTATTAATTTTCATCCAAGGACATGCTTAGAGAGAGAAAAACATTGTGGTGAAACTTTCAGTGCACAAGACTACATTCAACTAACTGAGCCACTCTGGCTGGGCTGTATCTGGCTTCTTTTGCTCAATATAGTGAATAAAATGTTATATAAATTCATACGATTTATCCATACTGTTACCAATACTTTATTCTCTTTGCAATGTAGCATTCAATCATATGAATATCCACTCTACTATTAATGTGAAATTGAGTTACTTCTATTTTGGGGCTATTTTAAATATCCTTCTATAAACATTCTTTTACATGTCTTACAATAAATATGTGAGCATGTTCCTTTGGAAAATATGTACAAGTATAATTTCTGAATTTTAATGTATTATGTATTATGTTCAACTTTAGTAGACTCTAGACATAGTTTTATGTCTATCGTTCTTATTTCTCCCCAAACTAAAAGAGAGTTCTAGTTGCTTCACATCCTTACCAATATTCCATATTCTTTATTTTTGTCATTTTAACCTTTCTGGTGAGTGCTTAAAAATACACAAAGTCAATTTAATTAGCATTTCTCTTTGACTAATTAAACTGAGTAGCTTTTCACGTTTTTTTTTTTTTTGTCATTTATATACACTCTTTTGTAAAATAGCCATTCAAGTCATTCTTGCATTTTTTGTATGGGGTTGTCTTTATTGTTATTATTATTGATTTGTTGGAATTAGTTGAGTATTCTGAAAACAAGTCCTTTCTCAAATATACATATTAAAATTCTTCTTGTTCATGTTTTGCTTTTTTAATCTCTTTATGATGTTTTCTTTATAAACAGCAGTTCATTTAGTTCAATCTATTGATATTTTTCCATTACAGTTAGAGCAATCTTCATCTTTATAAAAATTATCTTACCTATTACAAGCTCATAAAAGTATTCTATTTTTAAAATAAATACTCTAGTGTTTTATCTTTCACTATTAGAGCTACAATCATTCTAAAATTGATTTTTTTAATGATAAGAAGTAAGGTTCAAAATGGATTTACTATTTCCAGTCTATATATTCTATTGGCATGTAATTATTTACTGAAAGAAAAATTATTTCCCTATTATTGCTGACATTTTGAATACCAAATCTAGCTTAATTTTGCACAAACATAAAATAGCTAATGATATCGATAACTCGGCTACTTTTTAAAAGTGCTTTGTGAACAAGTTTATCACCTACCGTGTACCAATTCATGCTTATAGTATCACCATATTCCTAATTCCATAATGCTACTGGTTTAAAAGAGAATAAGAAGTTAGAAAGCTTTTACTCACAGCATCTAAAATAGTAACTAGCACATTACAGGTGCTCAATAAATGTTCTTGAGTGAAGTGGTTTCACATTCTTCTAACTAACTGCTGAATTCTTTATTTATAAAGAACTGTAAAATATTCTTGTTCCTTTTTTATATTCAAATTAAAGTATTATGAATATCAAAGTGTTTAATTTGAAAAGATACATGTAATATCTTCATGAAAGAACTTAGAATAATTAAAAATCTGAGAATTGACAAAACTAACCATTTCTTTTGTCACAACAGCAGCATTAACATTTGAGAAATTCAAGGATCGCCATTTGAAATTTCTATCGTTTTTTTATACACAGAAAATAATTGTGTTTTTGAAAGATCTAGTTTAATTCAAAACTACTAGTTTCCATGAGGAATATTCCTATCCAAGTTCTTAGAAAGGAGACAGTTTGAATACTCAGTAGGGGAAAGGAGTTGGAACTTCTAGTTTATTGAAACTTAAAGGGCTAGAATTAGAAAAGAGGAATAACAAAACAAATTTTTTTAAAAAAACTTCTCTCAAATCTACATCCTCTAGAAATTCTCTTAATTTTGTGTGAATATAACCATTTGCCCCAAAAAGTATTCTGTCAGCAAATGCAGTGCCCAGTGACAACTGAAGCACTACTGAGTAGACAGCAATGGAGAGAAGCCCGTGTTGGGTTCTTCTCCAAAGAATGCTGGAATCTTAACCGAATTGGAGAGATTTCAGAATGGAGTAAATCCCGAACTTAGGACATTTCAGGATTGCCCGAATCAAATGCTGTGTTGTTTAATCCATGCTCTAGATTACTAAACCACTGTCTTTAAAATCCAAACAGTCCTTTCTTATATTTCCAGGCTAAACTGAACACACTTGATATGCCTGTGCTTATGATTATTCGAGAAAAAAAAAGATAAAAATAAACTTCATGCTTTGTCATATGGTTTCACCACACCATTCGGTGTTATGAATTAATTAGTTTCCCAGAATTCATAAATTGGTAGGTAGGATGTAAATAACTTTAGATTCCTCTTATTTGTACTCCTTTGGGTAAAATAATACCAGAATAAAAGTAAATTAAATTTAAAAATTACATTACATAATTTAACACGTAAAAATAAACTAAAATTTTATTTTAAAAATAGATCTTGGGGATTTTTCCTCTCATTACTTGCCTGTAAGTTTCACATGAACATAAATATGTTCTGCAGATAGATCTTTACCTCTTAAATCTTCTCTTAGCTTTGCTGTTTTAGCTTAAAAACAATGGGCTATACCTGTGTTAAGAAAAAGCACTTAAAAAACTAGGCAAGTCAATATTTATTTAAAAATTCTATAAAATGTATCTGTACTAATTAGTACTATGTGACTTATTTTTGTAAAAAATGGACATATAAACCACTGGATTCAGATATGAAAAAACAAAAGGCAAGTCACTGAACTTGGCACTCCATTTCACTGAAGTTAGAAAGGCCCAGGTAAAAATGTTAGAAAACAGCCACCTTACAAAATGGAGTCAACCAGACGGTTAAACTAATATATTTCGATCTTCATTGTAGAAATCATCTCAAAATTATATATATTTTGTAGTGTAGACTTGCATTTATATATATTTCTGGTTATTTGTTATAATAAGGTATAATTAGGTGACTTGTTATCCTGACGTCACTGAAGGGAATCAAAGCTAGCAAAGGGAGACGTTCTCAAGCCTTATAAACTCTGGCTTCTGGCTTCCTTCCCTATTCGATGGCACAGAGCATGGGTGACACCAGACAGTTGCTCATCCCATTAAGCCTTGATTCCTCATCTGTAAAATGGCAAAAACTATACCTGTGTTAAGAAAAAGCACTTAAAAAACTAGGCAAGTCAATACTTATTTAAAAATTCTATAAAATGTACCTGTACTAATTATTACTATGTGACTTATTTTTGTAAAAAATGAACATATAAACCACTGGCTTCAGATATGAAAAGACAAAAGGCAAGTCACTGAACTTGGCACTCCATTTCACTGAAGTTAGAAAGGCCCAGGTAAAAATGTTAGAAAACAGCCACCTTACAAAATGGAGTCAACCAGACGGTTAAACTAATATATTTCGATCTTCATTGTAGAAATCATCTCAAAATTATATATATTTTGTAGTGTAGACTTGCATTTATATATATTTCTGGTTATTTGTTATAATAAGGTATAATTAGGTGACTTGTTATCCTTACGTCACTGAAGGGAATCAAAGCTAGCAAAGGGAGACGTTCTCAAGCCTTATAAACTCTGGCTTCTGGCTTCCTTCCCTATTCGATGGCACAGAGCATGGGTGACACCAGACAGTTGCTCATCCCATTAAGCCTTGATTCCTCTGTAAAATGGCAAAAATAATAAGACCTATCTCAATCTATAGGAAGGAGTATATGAGATAGTATGTCTAATATACTAATATTAGTAAAGCACCTCTTTTTTCACAGGCATGCTGTGAAGGTGATATTACTACCAGTAACATCATTGTCATCCATATCATCCAGTGAGTAGCAGGGAATTCTCCACTCCAGTGAGTTCCAGACCTGGAACTCCAGTATCCTATTTGTGGGGTCAATGTCCTCCAGGCTCACTGTGCTCCCCTAAAATGTTACTAAATTAGTCCAAGAGAAAGCTGCAGTCTTGACATGATAAAATCAATTGCTTACGCACAAATGTCTTCAGAGATAAGGCAGGAAACATTAATAAGACAACTGATTCTGATCGATGTCTCTCTCTCATCGATGTTTCTAACTCTCTATCTCTCTCCCTTCCTCTCTGTAAAAAATCAATAAAATATATTTTAAAAAAAAAAAGACAACTGATAATGTAGTGAACTATGGCCAGCTGGAAAGTATAAGCTCAAAGGCTTTAAAATGTGTTTATTTTCCTCCTGGGTTGAAATTGAAATTTATTCCTCTTGCCATTTTGACATAATAGTAACAATACACTTCCAAACAAGCATTTAAATTCAAAGTGATGGAACCTGGATATTTAACAGTGTGACAGAGAGACAGAGGCAATATTAATCAACATTCTTTATCACAGACTTAAAGTCACAGACATTAGCTTTAGCAATTCCCCTTAAGTTGATACAAAAGTCCAGGGCCCTCCATTTGCCTCTGTTTAGACATACAGGCCAAGACTGAAGATTGAGGCATTTCACGTTAGCTGACAAGAGGCACACTAGAAAATGTATTATGGATATTTGCATGCTACCTTTCTCTACTTATTCTACTCATGGTTTGTTTTCTTTTTAATGTGGGACAATCAATGTTTTATGTTTTTGTTTTGTTTTTTTGCAGCTGCTCCCATAGGTTTTTGTTCCGATGACTCAAACAAAATAGCTCCTATAAAGTTGCCAACGGATTCTAAGCTACAAAATAATATTCAAATTCCAGTCCTCAGCTATGTAATCAGCAGGGTGAAATCAATTTGATCATCCCCTACTCCCTCCACTAGTTTTTCTAGGCTTCTTAGATATTTTCCCTTGGTTCTACTTTACGACCTGTTCTTTCTTGGCTGCTTTGCAAGTTTCTCCTCATTTCTATAATTGCCAGGCTCATTAATTAGATTTCTCTTCTTCTCTAACTACACTCCTCCCTAAATGAAACGCGTCCAGTCCCATTAATTTAAATACAGCTTATATGCATACAGTCTCTCCTCAGACCTCTTTCCTGAACTCCAGAGTCATATATCTGACTGCCTACTTGGTATGTCCAACTGGGTGTCAAACAGACAACTCAAACTTACATGTACAAAATGGAACTTCTAATTTTTCTTCTCATAATTTTTTCTTTCCCAGTAAAAGGCAATGCCATTCTTCCAGCTATCTAGATAAAAAAAAAATCACGGGGCCATCACTGATTCTTTTCTGCTCAAATGCATTTCTAATCCACTAGCCAAACCTATAGGCTAAACATTAAAAATTATGTAGAATTGAACTACTCACAACCTCTACTTCTTGTACTATGGCAGGGTATATATGTTCACAAATTCTTTGAGAGTCCTCCCATAAAAAGGTAAAGTTAAAGCCCCCTACTTTGGAATTTGGGTGGGCTCTGTGATGCCTTTGACAAATAGAATGAGAGAAGTGATAGTATGCCACTTTCTAGACCCAGGGCTTAAGACACAGGCAGCTACCACTTTTGGTGTCTTGGGATACTTGTTTCTGGAGTTATAAACTGTTATGTAAGAAGCCTGAATAGCGCACTGGAAAGACCATGTACAGAAGCCCTGAGACTATATGGGGAGAGAGGGACTCAACTAAGCCCAGTCTTCTTCAAGTCCTTTCCAAGGCATGAAGCATGTGTGTCAAGCTGCCTTGGATCCTCCAAATAACCTACCAGCTGAATACCTCCAAATTGCCACTGCGAATAGTGCTACTATGAACATCACTGTGCATGACCCTTGTTCCTTCCTTATGAAACAGAACTGCCCAGCTGACAGTCCTGTCCGAGTCCTTGACCAACAAAAATGTGACATGCGATAAAGTGGTTGTTGTTTAAGCCACAAAGTTTGGGGTCCTTTGCTCCAAATTCATAGGTAACCAGAATAGTCATCCTTTCCTAAAATATAATAATCCCTCTCGTGAATGACTTCATAGCCTTCGAACTCATCTCTGCTTTCCGATTTCCAAATTTCCTATTTCTCCACAAAGGGGCCATAGTGCTTTTTAAAAAAATATATTATTGCCCTGACCGGTTTGGCTCAGTGGATAGAACATCAGCCTGTGCACTGAAGAGTCCCAGGTTCGATTCCAGTCAAGGGCCTGTACCTTGGCAGCGGGCACATCTCCAGTGGGGGGTGTGCAGGAGGCAGCTGATCGGTGTTTCTCTCTTATTGATGTGCATGTGCATGTATGTGACTGACACACACACCACACACACACACATATATATATATATTATTCCTTCCCTCAAATCCCTCCAGTGGATTCCTATCTCATGGTGGTTATTTCCTATCTCATGGAGGTTAATAGCCAATGGCTTTGATTGCCCTACATGATCTGAACCTTTCTGTTGTTCTCATTTTTCCTTGTTCCCATTCCACTTCAGCCACTGCATTTACCACTGTATTTACCACTACATTTACCACTGCATTTGTAAAGGCTATTTCCTACACTCCAAACAAATTTCTCCTCTTGTCACCCACTGGGCTAGTTCCTTCATGTCCTTCCATTCTATACTTGAATGTTATCTTTTAAGAGACTTCAATGACCACCATATATAAAATAACATCCAAACCTTCCACAGCAGTATGCTCTATCGTCTTACAGTCTTTGCCTTCTAAAAATATGTAACATAGCCATTTATATTACTATTCGCTTGTTTGCTTCTTTCCTATCTCATCTCTTTTGTATAATTTTATTGTATTCACATTATACTTTTAAAAAGAGATATGCTTATTTTTAAAACTTATTTGATTTTAAATTTACAAAGTACTGTCATGTTTACAATCTTTGTGAATCCATTTTTTCATTTAACCATTTATTACTAAGATTTATCTATGACATTGCATATTGCTAGACAGTAGTTTATTCATTTTGCCTGTAGTATTATTTTGTGAAAATACAACAAATTATTCCTCCACTCTGAGCTTGACTGGCGTTTAGATGTTTTTCAAACTTGCTACTGTGAATAGTGCTGCTACAGGTATTATTGTGTATGTCTTCTACTGTACACGTTCAAGGGTTCACCCTGGTAAAACCCCTAGCAGCATGATGCCTAGGTCACAGGTTATTTGGATGCTATGCTTTCCCATTGCTCCTGACATCTGGACATGTTTGTAATGAAAACCATCTAAGCATCCTCAATCCCTACATATGGCACAACATATCTACCTATGCAGGACATCTGGTGGTTGCCTTGTCAACATCTGTGCTCCCTTTCATCCACCAACAATTCCCTAATTTTCTCTTGATAAGCTCACTTCTTTTCCATTTTTAACAGTTCAGATGAGATTCTGGGAGAAATACTTTTTCTTCTCTTCTATGGAATTTACCAAAGAGATGTTTCCATCTCCCAGATTTGACAGTGAAAGATGAAAGGCTTTTAACCTGGAAATGGGGCAAAGGCAAGAAATAATAACAGAAAAACCAAATCCTGGGCATAGCCTCAGGGCCTAAAATAACCTGTATATCTAAACTGAAATATCTAAAATTCCTATTCCTGGAATTTTAAGCTGCCACGATCCAGTAATTTCTACCACTTATTTTTTTCCCCTTTAACTAGAGTTTCTATTCCTTTTCTTATAAAAGTCATAATGTATCCTTAAGTTTATCTCTAATTCCTCCTCAAACCCTTTGCCCAGATGCTCCCAACCAGGTCCTTTGTTTCTAAACACTGTCTTGACATTTATTCATTTATTCTTTTCTACCTTCCATCTAGCCTGCTCACACCTCAAAAAACAGCTTTGTTCACTCTCTTTTATGAATCATTTCCTGATCATGCTAGGGCACTTTTCTGTTACTCCTTCATGGGGTAGTGTTCTGTTTTCGTCATCTGTTTTAGACTTTAATATTCCAGCCGTTTTCTTCTGTTGTGTTGTAGTATACTTGTCCTATTTTCTAACATATGCTTCCTGAGTTCAGGAACCATGAGTTTTATTTTATTATCTCATCTAAGGTAGTAAACAATTTTTAAATGAATATAATATGCAAAGCATGTATATGCTTTCTCCATGTGATAGCCAAGTTCTCACTCTCATTTCTTAGTTTCCAAGACAAAAGAGTCAGTGCTGAAACAAAAACCTCATCATTGTTAAACTAAAGCAATAAACATCAATTTAAAAAAAACCCACGTATCCTCAGGTGAGGATTAAAGTAAGCAAATAAATAAATAGTGTTCTATGAATATACAACAAAAAAACTTAGCATATCTCACAAATATTTGTGAACATTTATAAAAAAATAAGTAACCACTGAGAGCAGGATGGCAAAGATAGAGATGTCTAGAATAGGGTTGTCAAAATATGTGTGAAATGAATGAATCTCATATGACCCCAAGTGAGAAATAAAAAATTCACAAATTGAAGTATCAGAGAAGGGAACTAATATCAAAGCTTTGAGAGGGTTTGGTGATACTCTTCTTGTATTTGTCAGGAATCGGTGATGACAGCACTCCAAAAACACTTCACGCTTTTCTTAAAATTGGTTAAATTCAATTCACAAAACTTCTACTCAGATGGCTCCACAAGTTAACCCTGTATACCACATAGTAAATGTATAAAACCTATGTGCCAAGTAAGCATCAGAATCACTTTTTAAAAATGTTTGCGGTGTTGTAGAATCTATTATGACTGAAGAATGTGTAATTCTCACTTTTATATTACTCTATTCTCTACAAAAATGAAGATGCTACAGCCTATGTGCCATTCTATACAGCATAAACAACAAATCAACAAATATTCAACAGTACTTTCTACTTAAAATTGGTTCCCTTGATTAAGTGGTAGGGAATGGAGGGAGATGGAGGGATAAGAGTCGGTCCTTTATATTCTTTTTATACAGAACATTAAAAAGTCATTTTTTCCTGGGTGATTTTATGTTGCTGTCTTTCAAGAAAGATTTTCCCCATAAATATCTCATATCCTCAATGCTATCCAATGACAGAAAGTTCATCACTTGCTCTTTTGGAAAGTAATTCCCTACTAGTTATCACATAAGGAGGGTTTTTTTGTGTTTTTTTTTTAAAGTATAGATTCTTTGGGCTCTATCCCAGCCCTATTGATCCAGAATCTCCTTGGGTGGGACCCGGAGACATATATTTTTTTGAGAGTCAGCTTCTTAGGTTCATATATTGGCATTTGTAGTCTCTGCTATTGCTGCACACTGCCTGGCTCCATCTACATCGTATTTCTGGATTCTCCAGGCAACCTAAAAGGTGTCTGATATAGAAAGAAGCAATTACCTCACAACATAAACCTTATAAGCACTTGTCCAGCAGATATTGGTCATGCATTAACGACAGAAACAATGCAGGGTCCCAGTATACTCATTTGAAGTAAAGCTGTGTCATACATACTAGAAATATACCTTGCAACCATGTGGAACTCTAAAGACTATAATACATTAGGCAGACTCACCTAAAATAGACATGTTGAAACTGAGTAGAGATGGGTGAACAGGGAGTTCACCTGGACAAGATCAGGCCAGGTCCAAGTAACAGATCATGTATTATACAAGGACTATCCCCTAAAGATAGTGAATGGTCTGAATGATAACCTCCCACTAGGCTTTGTGAACTCTATCTATTCCAAACAAATGTGATAGAAAAAGCACAGTGATAGGAAAGTTACGTCTAGTCCATCAGGTAAGAGGTCCTATGAGAGCTAGACAGGTTGTCAGGATCTGTCTTAGGCAGTTTGGGCTGCTGTAACAAAATACCATAGATTGGGTGACAACACCACACACACACACACACATTTACTTCTCACAGTTCTGGAGCATGAGAAGTCCGTGATCAAGGTACCAGTAGATTTCATGTCCAATGAAAACCTTCCTGGTTTTCAAATGGACAGCTAGGCTACTTTCTTATTAAATCGTCACATGGCAGAGACCAGGAGGGGGAAAAAAAAAGCTCTCTGGTACCTTCTGATAAAGGCCCTAACCTCATTGTGAGGACCCCACCCTCATGACTTCATTACATTTCAAAGGCCTCACCTCTCAAAACCCCATCACATTGGGGATTAGGGCTTCAAAATAAGAATGTTGGTGGTGGTATACATGCAGTCCATAACAGGGCCCTAGGTAAGTAGATTGTGCTTTAGAAAAAAAGAAAGCAGGCCAGAAAGCCAGAAACACAGATTGAGTATTTTGAGTTAAAATCCAATACTGCAAATCAGTTGACACAGGAGTACCATTACAGGCTTAAATGGAATATATGAGAAATCCAGCTTAGGACAATAGATTTAGACCTCTACATCAATTTGTAAAATATTAGAAGTAAGGAAGCATAACTCACAATGATCTGATAAGCATGAAAGACCAAATACAAACTGTTGAAAAGCTCTTTTCTTATAAATTATGCAGGAGCTGAATATGTGTTAGGAACAGAAAAAAACAAAAACAATTGATAGAACCTTCTGTAGCATATAAGAAAATCACTTTTTTTTTTTTACTAATTTAAGAGTAATATATCAAAGATCAGACTGAAACTAGCCAAGTTAGGGTAAAAGTGCTTTTTTGATTAAATTCATAGAGAGTTGCTTCTAGGATATGTATGGGAAGCTACTCAAAAAAACTGCTAACAATTATAGCTTTCCAGGAAGAGGAGGTAGAGTCAGGAAAATAGAAAGAGAAGAAAGTCCGATTATAGAGTGAATGGCCTTTTGAAACTTTAATTGTATAGAATGTACATCTATAAACTGTTTAAAATGTAACCCATTTGAAAACAGGTGTTTCCATTTCTTACTTTGTTTTTTATATGTAGACACTAGAGGACAAGCGTGTGAAATCACGCGAGATCCAGACCCGCTGCACTGTGGAACCCAGACCTACTGCGCCGTGAGACCCATCAGTGCACCTCCTGGTGACCAGGTCGTTTGGTCGTTATGGAGTTACAGTCACTGGCTTTTTATAATATAGATAACCATCTTCTGAATAGAGTGATCAAAAACACTTCCACCAGCCAACAGCATACCACAGCAAAAGCACTGTACTAAGTAGCTGTGAGGCCAAGAAACCCTAGACTGTTTGGTAAAAATAAACTCAAAAAGAAAATATGTAAAACTCAACTGGATACAAAAGCACATGTCAGTCAAGCTACGGTTTAGGTAGAATCCACAGGAAAGGGCAGGAGGAAAGTCACACACCTGTCAAGCATGCCATGCATATACAGTACATTTAACACAGAATATGCCATGATCTGTGAGTAAAAGGATAACTCAACCCTGTCAAAATTCAGAGGGTAGGCAAAACTGTTCAGAATGAACTGGAATGTCTAAATACCATGAAAGAAATCCATGTGTGATGCAATTGTACAGCTAATTGCACCTAAAATAAGCCCAGTACTCAAAACAATGAAACAGAGCAGTATTTCAGAGGTACTTGGTTTTGAGAAGATAACTGCTAAGGATTGTAATATACTTTAGAATTAATAAAACTATCTCACAGGAAATACTTCTCCTTTCTCCCATCCCACAAATCCTGCAGTGGTGGATATTATTTTATGTTCATTTAATGTGTACAGCTAGAGATTTACCAGAGACCTCACATACAGAAAATGGTAGAGAAAGGAGTCAAGAGTTCTGGTTATTTCAAACACCTAGGATCTTTCCAGATCACATTTTGATGAATTAGGAATCCGATTACTCATAGCAGAAAAAGTTCTTCTAGAAAATTAATAGTTTGGACATGTTTCTCCATGTTGGGGACAGGTTAATCAGATTAACTAGTCTAAATGGACTAGTTTACCCACATAAAGAGTACAGAACCTCAAAATGTCACTTCATCGCAATGACATGTATAATTACACCAATTTACCACTTTATTTTTCAAGGTCATACATAGCTTTAATATTTCTTTAAATGACCTTTCCCCCAGCTAATGTTTAATATATCACACATGAAGAAACTGAAAAGCTCAGCTAGGAATTCTTCACTAGTAAAAAATACACACATATGAATGGATCATCAGTACACTAGCTCCCCTCAAACTGTTACAACCCTTTATGACACTAAGTGCATCTGGAACTTTCCATTGTGGATTACTAACACAAGTCAATAAAATTTTTTACATAAATTTATATTGTAGGGTGCTATGATCCCAAAATAACCAAACTCCAAAATTATAAAAGCGTCAAATGAAGCCTGCATATTTAATTGATGTTATATAATGCAAGTAGTAAAAGTTCCTTTTAAAAATTATGTAAGAACAATTAGAAGATAATGACATTTAGTATCACTTGTTGAAGGATTTTATATACTTTTTTCCTAAAAAAAAAAAAAAAAAAAAAAAAAAAAAAAAAACAAAAAAAAAAACTTTAACTATCAGAATAGGAATTTTGCCCGGCCGGCCTCCGTGGCTCAGTGGTTGAGGATTGACCCATGAACCAGGAGGTCATGGTTTGATTCCTGGACAGGGCACATGCCTGGGTTGCAGGTTCAATCCCCAGTAGGGATATACAGGGGGCAGCCAATCAATGATTCTCATTCATCATTAATGTTTGTATCCCTGTCTTCCTCTTCCTTCCTCTCTGAAATCAACTTAAAAAATCATTAAAAAATAACAGACATGTGAAATCACATTCAAAGTTCACGTGGGACTATCATCAGGGCCTAGTAAAAAGATATCTATATGGTTTTAAGATTACTTCCATCAAAAATACAGAAGTCAAGTAGCTATCCTATCTATAATCCTTCCAAATATTGTTATCTTTCTAAAACTACATATTGTAAATATAGAAAAAGAATTTGCCTCCAATCAGTATTCCAACTTACTTCTTAATGATCTTTTATCTTTAGGTAAAGAACATTTCACTGCCTTTAATTTATGTTTTAAAAAAAATGGAATGTTTGTCTTTATTTTTATCTTTATTGAGGTAAAACAAAATTGTAACATTTAAAGTGTACATCATAAAGATTTGATATATATGTAAACTGTAAAAAAATTCCCACCATCAACTTAACATAGAGAATGGATTATTTTTAAATAATCGTTCTTAAAAAATCTGTTTTTTTAACTTATAAAAAATCCAAAAATCATGGAAATGCTTAAATAATCTTAAGGTTAAAACAAACAAAAATAAGCAAACCCCAAAATTATAAAAGTGTCAAATGAAGCCTGCATATTTAATTGATGTCATATAATGCAAGTAATAAAAGTTCCTTTTAAAAATTATGTAAGAACAATTAGAAGATAATGACATTTAGTATCACTTGTTAAAGGATTTTATATACTTTTTTCCTAAAAAAAAAAAATACGCAACAAAAAACCATTACCCAATTATTTCCATAAGGATATGACTAATCTTTCCTTAAAAAAAAAGACATGTGCCTGGCTGGGTTGAGCAGCGACCCATGAACCAGGAGGTCAGGGTTTGATTCCTGGACAGGGCACATGCCTGGGTTGCAGGCTCAAAACCAAGGAGGG
>NW_006285040.1:307093-307379 GCF_000327345.1 Myotis davidii
TTAAAAGTGTACAACATAAAGATTTGATATATATGTAAACTGTGAAAAAATTCCCACAATCAACTTAACACAGAGAATGGATTAGTTTTAAATAATAGTTCTTAAAAATTCTGTTTTTTAACTTATAAAAAATCCAAAAAACATAGAAATGCTTAAATAATCTTAAGGTTAAAACAAAACAAAAACTACCCACCCTGAGTATAGTAGGAGACCTAATTTTTAATGAAAAGCTCCTATACTTAGTAATAGAAACTATAAACTATAAACTATAAACCTCTAACCATTC
>NW_006285040.1:307430-310534 GCF_000327345.1 Myotis davidii
ACCACTGACTTCTGAATATAAAGTATCTTTTTTTGAGTAAAAAGTATTCATTTATTTCATATTAACAGGTTCCAAATAGAATAAGGTCCAAAATAACTATTTGCAAGCACCCATGCATGAGAAAAACGCTATTTCAAATGATGCTAATAATTTCACATTGTCAATAACCTAATTATCATGTAAGGATCATATTTTTTCTACTAAGTATTTAATTAAATGTAATTACACATTGTAATACCTACTTAAGAATGCAAAGGAAACCACAGGAATTATAGTTTTATATAATCATACTCTTAATTTGCATGAGAAAATGAATATCCAGAGCTGCCAGAGATTTGCCCAAAGTATTAGTCTTGGCAACATTTTTGTTGTTGTTTTGACACCAAAAGCATAGGCTGCAAAAGCAAAAATAAACAAGTGGGACTATATCAAAAGTTCCTGCACAGCAAAGAAGAAAATCAACGAAATGCAAAGGCAAAATATGGAATGGGAGAAGATATCTGTAAATAACATATCCAGTAACAGGGTAATATCCAAAAAAATATAAGGAAATAACACAACTTGATAGCAAAAACACCAAATAATTCAACTGAAATTTGGTCAAAGAACCTGAATAAACATTTCTCCAAAGAGAACACACGATTTGCCAACAGGAATATGAAAAGATGCTCAACATCACTAATAATAAAGGAAAAGCAAGTCAAAATCACAATAACATATACCTCAGACCTGTTAAAATGGCTATTATCAAAGTGTTTAAAAAAGTAAAAATAACAAAAAAACAAATGGCAATGATGTAAAGAAAAGGGATTCTTTGTGCACTGTTCGTGAAAATGTAACTTGGTACAGCCTTATGGAAAAGAGTATAGAGGTTCCTCAAAATTTAAAAACAGAACTACTATTTGATACAGCAATTTCACTTCTGAGTACACATCCAGAGGAAATAAAATCACTATCTTGAATCACAGAACTATTTGATACAGCAATTCCACTTCTGAGTACACATCCAAAGGAAATAAAATCACTATATTGGATAGATATTTGTACTCCCAGGTTCATTGCAGCATAACGTATGGTAACTATAATTACCATTTCAGTGCATGTTCATTTAACTGCATTTATAATGATAATCTGAAGCAATTTGCAAAAAGAGCACAGATACACTCAAATAAAATATCCTGTAAGGAGAATAAAGTATAAAGAATGTGTATATTAAGTAGATATATACATATATGTAGCTGAACCTAGAACTATATGGAGTCTAGGTGGGTTATGTTACTGAAGTATATTGACATATAATTCCTGGTCATGAAAACAAGAGCTAACAATTTTAGCATGGTGTTCCATGTAGGGGAAAAAATGACTGAGAAATTCAAATTTTAAAAGATTATCCAGCAATTACATATATAATTTGGAGAAACCAGCAAGTTACTTATTTTATTAGAAAGGTCCTATTATGAATGTTTGTGGGCTGAAGGTTTGTTCCCACATCATTCATTTGTTGAAGTCTTAACCCCCAATGCTATAGTATTTGGAAATGGAGCCTTTGAGAAGCAAGTAATTTTAGATAAAATCATGAGGGTGGACCCTCCATGATGTGGTCAGTGTCCTTATAAGAAGAGGAGAAGAGAACAGAGTTCTTTATCTTTGTCACACGAGGACAAGGACAGCACAGCAAAACGGTGGCTGTTTGAAAGCCAGGAAAAGAGTCCTCACCAAGATCCAAATCTGCCAACACCTTGATCTTGGACTTCTCAGCCTGGAGAACTGTGAAAACTAAATTCCTGTTGTTCAGGCCACCCAGTCTGTGTTATTTTGTTATGGCAGCTGGAACTCATGGAGGCCCAACACTGTGTTTTTCAAAATTGACTTATCTTTAACAGTGAACAACTCTTTTCAATAAATCTTCTATGACACCTCTGACATCAAAAGGCTCATCAGAATATGGGAAATCTGAAGCAGAGAAACTCTTTGTAAGCAAGGAGGCTACTTTCCCATGAATAAGAATTAAACCTTGTAAATACTGAGTTTACATAAATCAATCTATCAATAAATGCTATACATTTGAAAGATTCCCTTGAAAGAATGAATAATTTATTAGCATAAAGATTCCCAAAATGGTGATATAAACCAACACAATAAAAAGGCAGTGATGCCCAGCAATGTGGCTCAGTGGTTGACCTCCTATAAACCAGGGGGTCATGGCACATGCCCGGGTTACAGGCTCAATCCCCAGTTGGGGGCTCAATCCCAGTTGGGGGTGTGCAGGAGGCAGCAGATCAATGATTCTCATCATTGATGTTTCTATCTCTCTCTCCCTCTCCCTTCCTCTCTGAAATCAATAAATATATATATACTTTTAAAGGCAGTGACTTAGCAAGAATCTGGCTCCATCCTACAGTGTCACTGTCATGAGTTTCCATTAGCAGAACTCCAAAGGCAGTAAAAACATGCTGCATCCGGTTCGCCTGCATTTGGTCACCTTACTTGTGTTAGTTTCACAATCTTAATTAAATTCATGAGGAAAATATGTCAGGTGTTTATATGAGATTCCTTCCTTCTAATCCCAATCTAACCCGCAATTCTTCAAGTTACCATCATATTAAATAGGTAACAGTAAAGCTTTTCTGGATGCAGTGAGCTGGGGAGGCTGAAATCTAGTCTGCTATGGGCTTACATGAGATAGTATATGTGAAACAACTAACACAGGACCAAACAGTACTTTCTCATAAATGCTAGTTCTTCTATCTGTATCCACCCAGTCTTGCCCCTATTCAGGAAACAGAATTACCTCCCAGATTGCAGCCAAGTGGTAACCTGAATTCTACAATCACTTCTCCTTGTGCTGGAAGTCCTATTTTGCTATTCCATTGGATCATAGCTTCATTGAGTATTAATGAGCCAATACACTTCTCAAATACTCAATTTGGTTAAAAAATTTTCTCCATTCTAAATTTATACAACTAAATTTTAAAAATATTAATTAAATACTTGAAATCCCTTTCTGTTAAATTTGGACATACTTTCTGCCCACCATGTCATATTAACAAGATCTCAAGAATGCTGAATTTGCTACAAATAAACAAATAAACACATATAAACAC
>NW_006285040.1:310567-316695 GCF_000327345.1 Myotis davidii
TTATTTGCATAGCCTCCGAAAATGGGAGTTTACAATGAGAACCTAAAAATCATATGTGCTAGTCCTGCCTACACACCTGGTCCCTTCCAAAAACAGCATTAAACAAACTTAATTTGAAAATGAGATTCTAAACTTCAATATGTTTTCTATCCTCTCAATTGTGTGTCATCTGCAGATTTAGTTAGTATTCCTTCTAAAGATTTAACCAATTTAAGAAAAAAATGTTTAAATGAGACAAAGCAAGAGAGGCAACTTATTGGAATGTTACTAAAGAGAGTATTGCTTGTTAGACTCAATAAGTAGAAAAGTAGAATATTGATTGAATTTCTACTGTGTGAGTTGCTAAACAATTCTATCTCATTTACTGAAGGACTGCTTTTAATTGATGTGATTTGAGTGTGATTGTTTTATTCATAATTATTATACAAAGCTGTAAAGTCACTGAAGGTATTATTCAACCATGCTCATTGAATGCGGTTTAGAGAATTAAGAAAAATAACACACTAGTCAGAAGCACTGCAGGAATGAAGGACAATTATTATATCTGTGTTAGTAAGTGGTTATTGATTGCCTTGAAACATAATAAGAGGTTTCCATTTCATGAAACCACATGCACCTGCTGCTGTGTGTGTGGCCTTAAAATCTTTCTAAAGGAATGTGAAGCAAAAACATGTTGATGATCTGTTGATCTTACAAATACCTTGTAAAGACAGTGGAGTATAATATTCACCTAAAAAAAAACCACACCCAAAAAACACCCAAGTGATTAATAACAACAAAAAGAAAAAGCACCTTTACAACAAAACCAAGAAGCTGCCTGCATGCATTTTTTAATAATATATATCTTATCTAATAAAGAGGGAATACGATAATTGATCCTCACACCGTCGCAAAGATGGCAGTGCCCACAGCTGAGGAGAAAATATGCTAATTGACTGCCATGCCCTCAAAGATGGCGGCACCCACAGCCACAAGATGGCTGGCAGGGGAGGGCAGTTAGGGGCGACCAGGCCAGCAAAGGAGGGCAGTTGGGGGTGACCAGGCTGGCAGGAAACGGTAGTTAGGCATGACCAGGCTGGCAGGGGAGGGCAGTTGGGGGTGACCAGGCTAGCAGGGGATGGAAGTTGAGGGCAATTGGGCCAGCAGGGGAGAGCAGTTAGGGGCGACTGGGTCAGCAGGAGAGGGCAGTTGGGGGCAATTGGTCTAGTAGGGGAGTGGTTAGGTGTTGGTCAGGCTGGCAGGGGAGTGATTAGGGGGTGATCAGGCTAGCAGGCAGGCAGGCGAGCAGATGGGAGCCAGTAGTCCCGGATTGTGAGAGGGATGTCCCTCTGCTAGTTTAGGCCTGATTCCACAGGATATCCCCCGAAGGGTCCCAGATTGGAGGGGATGCAGGCTGGGCTGAGGGACACCAATCCCCCCCCCCCCCGCACGAATTTCATGCACTGGGCCTCTAATATATATATATTTTCCAATTAGAGTTGAGGTACAATATAATTTCAGGTGCATAACCCAGTGATTGGACATTTATATAACTTATAAAGTGATCATGCTGATAAATCTCATACTACCTAACACCATGCACAGTTAATATAATATTATTAACTATGTTTCCTATGCTGTACTTTACTTTTAACAATAAGAATTTTTTCAAAAAAGATACAAGCAGATACAGAATAGTCATGGGGATGTAAAGTACACCCTGCATGCATTATTATTCAGAATGATTGTGTTTTATAAACTGTGAGTTATAATTCAAAGCATTGGTTTTTCTGATGTTGGTGATGGTCCCTCCTGTATAACAAAGACATCCTGAGATACTGCAATGTGCCTTATGAAAATCACGTTATGATACAGAGGAAGGAGTATCTAATTTACCACTTAGCAATTCTACCAAAACATTAAATGAGTGTGATAAGATCAGTTTTTAGGGAATAGACACTATATGCTGGTCATCACTGCTCTCTTTAATGTCCTCAGACTATGGCTTAATAACAAGCTTATGTATTTTGTAAGAATAATAATCTGTGTATGTATCTCACATGATATTTTACTTTTCATTGAAGGGAAGAAAATGATTTACCACTTACTAATCTGTTATTTCCTTCATTCTTTGTGATATCTGAGTGTTGTGGAAATAGCACTAAAACCGGATTGTATTTTTAGGGATATCACGTAGACAAATTTGTCTTGGGCAAACCAGTTAAAATCTCTGGCTTATCTATAAAGCGAGAGAAGTAGATGAGTTCAGAGTTATCTGATCCATTCTCTGAACTGCGCCCTCCCAGAGGGCTGGAAATAGTCAACATCATAAAGCTCGTTAGTTGAGGAGACAGGCTCAGAACTCAGAACTCCTCGTTGGAATTTTAATCTTTCATTGTCAACATGCAGTAGATGGCTCTAAAAAGCAATAGGAAATGAGCGCTAAAAACTTCCCAGGGCACGACATGCTATGGAAATAAAAACTATAGTCACAATGATAATTTCCTGAAGAGTCTTCTGCAAAATTTATATTACTGTAAGATACAATTTGTCTAAGCTTGGAAAGTTGCAGAAGTTTGCTCACAGTTTATTTCCCCAAGAATGGCCCAAGATCAAGAAACATGATTTTTTGTGTGTATGTAAAAATACTACTTTTAATGACAAGAATTTGCTGAAACTATTTCTAACTAAAAAAAAAATAAAGAAAAAGAAATAAACAAAAAAACCCTACCTCTATGCCTGACCAGTGTGGTTCAGTGGTTGAGCAGCTGGGGTGTATGTGTGTTTGTCACAGTTTGATTCCTGGTTTGTATGTGTGGGCAGGGAGCGGGGGGAGGGCTACCGCTGATACTCTCTCATAATTGATGTTTCTTTATCTCTCTCCCTCTCCATTCCTCTCTGGAATCAATAAAAATATATTTTAAAAATCCAACAGCCCTGCATCTATTTTGTAGAACATGATGAGAACAATCCACATGCAATCATAAAATACATTTATTTTCAAGTTTATCTTAAGTTATATAAAAGACATTGATTCTGAATGGGAAAAATATATTGTTTCACCACATGCTTTACATTTTCCATTTGACTTGAGCCACATTACAAATGTAAACACCGTTGCCTAAAAGAATACATATGCCTAATTGTTTTGGTTCTATGAATAATTCTTCTGTATTTTATAGGTCACATTAATGTTATGCCTGGTGACTATCAATAAGAAAGAGTAAAGACTCCAGTTCCCAATGCAGTCACTTGAGGCAATATAATGAGCCTGAGACAAGTAGTGTTTCTCATCAGTCCCCACTGAAAACATTTCCAGCCATGCCAATGAAAGGAGCCACTGGAGGCTTCTGAAAAACACAAATTAAATTTTAATTTGGTATAAATTTCAGAGGTTCATGTGCTACCTACTGCATAGCCTGTGTTAGTATGAAAGCCACTTTTCGTGTCCAAATGTCACAGAGGACTATAAAGTGGAATCTGAAAGGATGCCTAAGACTCACTTTTGTTTATGGCTCCATTGGCAAGAAAGTTCTCTGGTCCCACCTAAATGGGTAAATCCATGAGATGTTCTGAATACTTGCCCTGAGCTCTTGGACAAACTCATTCATCCAATCAAATGTGAATATTTATTAAATACCTAAGAGATTATACTAGCACAACAAGAAAACCTGTTCGACCAAGTCAGAAAATCCACTAGTATCTTCCCTCCTGTGAGCCAAGGAACCCGTCCTGTGTGGCTAATGTATTTCTCCACATGCCTGCATTGACATTAGTTCCATATCATCATCAATTTCTCTTAGGCAATGTCCCATCTTAGCTACTTTAAACATGACCTGCTTTGGCTCCCAATTCATTACCAATATATGCCATTTTTTTCAATACCAAGAATACAAAGTTATATTTTAAAGACTCAACAAATATGTATTTAGAATCTTCCCATGCATGAGATGCTAAGATAGTACAAAGAAATTTAGATTGTAATCCCTCTTTTCACACACACACACACACACACACACACACACACTAAGTTGTGATGGAAAGGGCATTTCTTACTGTTATAATGCGCAAACGTGTTTGACTGTCACTAAACTAGGACATAAATCACAAACCAGCTTCTAACAGATAAGTTCCAATTATACTGAATATTTAATTTAGCCCACAGAGTTGGTTACTTTAAATTGAATTAATTGCTAATATTTAAAAATTGTAGGAGTTGAAATAAAATGCTGTTTATGGAGTTACCTTTGAAAAGTCAGAAGATCTGGCATTCCTCCAGGGTATTGTCCTTGGGAGCTGTGTAGCAACTGCCCCATTAGGAAGGGTATGCATTCTCCAGATCATCAGGGTCCCTACCTCCTTTTTTTACCCAGTTCTGTACCTGTCAGATAAATTCAGGCATTTGAGTGTGTCACCTCTGGTCTTGATCTCTGCTCCCACAATGATCAGGGAGGTCCAAGGATTGTTATTGAAACTCATGATTTGGCCTGGATCATTCCACAGCCTGACAGACACTGAAAAGAGACTGCACATGATCATGAAAGAAATAATTACAATATCATCCATGTGTAAAGCCAGCAGACTCCCTAGAGATCCTCATTCTTAACTCTTCATTTCACAGATGAGGAGACTAAGACCCACAGAGAGTGAGTAAAATGTCAAAGCTCACAAAATTAATAGGCCTAAGATTAGAAAAAAATTCTCACCCTTGATGTCCTTTCAATTACACATGGCTCTTTTTAATTAAATATTCAGAAATGAAAGGTAGTACAAATGCTACTGAGGCATACTAAAGCCAATGTAATGTGTGTTATATATAAACTAGAGGCCTGGTGCACAAAATTCATGCAGGGGGGTGGTCCCTCAGCCCAGCCTGCACCTTCTCGCAGTCCAGAAGCCCTCAGGGGGATGTCCAACTGAAGGGGAGCAGGCCTAAGCAGGCAGATGGACATCCTTAGCATTGCCGCAGAGGCGGGAGAGGCTCCCACCACTGCAACTGCACTTGCTAGCCGTGAGCCTGGCTACTGGCTGAGCAGCACTCCCCCTGTGGGAGCACATTGACCATCAGGAGGCAGCGACTGCGTTGAGCATCTGCCCCCTGGTGGTCAGTGCACATCATAGTGACTGGTTGTTCCTCTGTTCAGTCAATTTGCATATTAGCCTTTTATTATATAGGGTGATCTATTAAAAATATAGGCATAAAATACTAGAAATCACTATTTCATTCTAGGAAATATAGAAATGAAGTACTATCAAATATTATAGAAATAAAGTACTATCAATCACTATTGCATTCTATTCTCACCAAAACCATATTTCATTCACATCAGTTTTCCTTATTCGTCGACAATATCCAAGTATATATCACTTGAAAGAATATAGATTGGTATAGATAAATTACCACATAGTGCACATTCTAAAATATGAACAACCCATGTTTATTTCCTAATTTTGACAAATGTATCATGGTAATGAAAGATGTTAACATCAGGGGAAACTAAGTGATGAATATATGGAAACTCTCTGTACTACCTTTGCAAATTTTCTATGAATCTAATATTATTCCAAAAAAAAGGTTTATTAAAAGTCTTAAAAAACCATCAATCAAGATGTAATGAGAATGCCAGATTAGTTAGGAGTAAAGCAGGAAAGAGTATGTTTATTTTGAAGAAAATATTCCTTATAAAAAAGCTACTCCAGCATAACTATCAGCACTTAAAACCTTGCAACAAGCTGGCTCAAGGATTACAACAAAGTCATGGCTATGACAAGGCCCAAAGGTTGCTTTAACATTGAACTACAGTCCCCGCTAAGACATATAACACACACACAAATAGTTTTAACTAATAAAGGGTATCCTTTTCAGAGGTTCTTTGTGATACCTTAGAGGGAAAAAATAGCAATGATTTGATTTTAAAAGGGTGGGCCCCAAAAGACATATTGCTATCTTCAATCTTTGGCTGAAATGAAGACTGAGGAGTATAAAAAAACAACAAAGGGGGAAATCAGGCTGCCTATTGATTTAGAGAAAAATCAGGAGAATACGAAGAGGCCAAGAAATCCTGGGGGAAATGCCTTTCAGCTGAACATATCTATTTCCAAAACAGTCCATTTGGGTCCTGGAAGTCACGGGACCTCAATGATCTCAG
>NW_006285040.1:316744-321432 GCF_000327345.1 Myotis davidii
ACCAAAGACTCATGTTTGTTCTAAAAAACGGTGTGGATATGAGGGTTATCTCAGCACCTGAATCCTAAGAAACAGATAATTCTTTAAGATGAGTCATGTTAAATCCCCATACCTGCTGTGACAGAAGATACTACTTAATTATTTTCCACTAGTTTTTAAAGGTGGAATGCAGTCTAAAGTGCATTTTGGTTTACACTGTTGAACCAAACACTGTGTTTGTGACTAGAAATGATGCAGAGTAGGGAAAATCATTCAGACTGTCAAAAAACAGTTCTTTTTGCTGTATGTCTAGACAGTGCTACCTTTGGCCTGCCTCAAATACTAAAGAAATCAATTATAAGACCTCAAGATAATCCCTTGATAATATATGTAAATTAATAACTATATATTTATAAATATATATCTGAGTGCATTTGTTTAAATAATATTTAATGCATATCCTCTATGTTCATGACTCTGTTCTATACATTCTATCTGGGCTGGCTGACAATTAAACACCAATCATGAAATTAATAACTTATGTAGAAATGTAATACGATAAATGCTACAAATAAATATATGACATTTAAAAAGCAAAAATAGCAAAAAGAAGCAAAAGGGGTTGTTCATCTATGCTGGGATCGGTAGAAGGCTAACTCCTTTAGTCTGAGTTCTAAAGGATTAAAGAGAGTTGGTTAGGGAAAACCAAAGGAGAGAGGAAGAGAGGATGGGATACAGAAGGTCCAAGGCAGGAAGGGGAATGGCATTTTCAAGGAGCAGAAAATAGGCCCATGTGATCAGAACACTGGCTGTTGATGGGCCCATGGTGCACAGCACACCTGGTAGAGAGGCTGGGCCAGGCCACACAGCGTCTTCCAGGACTGAGACCGAAAGCTGGTTGTCATCCTCTAAGCTGCCGGAATTTTCTAGTTAAGTCAAGCCCACGCCTGTAAAACACCTTAAGAAAGAGACATTTTCACATTCCTATTCAAGAATGATCAACGTGGCTGCTGTGTACAGCGGTAGAGAGGCTCCTTAAGGGTCTGCCATGGTCTTGCAGAGATTGCCTGTCCTGGCCTAAAGATATGTTCTCAAAAAACAAAAAATATCGTGTGGGGATGTGCTTGGCTCATTCTAGAAAACAGCACTTTCATTACTGTCTTCTCTAATGAACCATCACGCTATGAAACCCTTAGGTTCACCAAAATTGAAATTGGTGTCAAAGGAAACAAGATGGCCAGCTCTACACAGGTGTGAGCCTCTGTAGATGCCAGGGTATCTTCTGGCTTTAGGAGCGACATGCATAAATTTCAACCAAAGAGATATTTTGGAAAAACTAAGAACCTAAAATAAAAAGAACAATTAACTCTAAAAATGACTCACGGTCATATTTCCCACTATACATATTAACTAGTCATCATAAAACCAAAATATTTTTAATAAAGTTTAATAGTTGTATAATTTTCACAATAACCCTTGTAAGAAGTAGCAAAATAAAATACTTGAGATATTTTTTTCTACTTCAGACTGATATATTAATTATTGTTAAATATTAACCATCCAAATGCATTATACTGAAGCGATCATTTAAACACTCATTAATCAATGAATAATATAAGAACCTCATGCCTCATTAAGCTCTTCTACACACTTTTTTTTCAACAAACATAGCTAAATCTTTGCTGGGGGGGAAATTTAATACATAGCATTTCTAGGTGGTTATTCACAATACTATTTAGTATTACTCCTTTAAATTTCAGAATAAACCCTATATTAAAATGACATATGTTCATTATTTCATATTTTTTGTTTCGTTGTTACTGTTATTTTAAATATATTTCCTGATTTAGAATATTTTAAAACTGCCAGAAAAATATACTATATTAAAACAAATATAGCTACTTTGTTTTATCATCATAATTTTTAAAATCTTTTTTCAATAGTAAATATTCATGAGAACTTGCATCAGTTAGTTCTCTTTATGGTGTAGAAATAGCCTTAAAGCTGCCTGCCAGAAATTTCACAAAATGCTAAGAGCCACAAGGAGCTGCTCTTTCCTGTTTGCTCAGGAGCCCAGGTACATAGATAAAAAAACAAAAACAAAATTGCCTTTTCTGCCCTTGGAATCATCTGCTCCTGATTTAGCCATTATCCTTCAGAACAATTTCCTTTCTTTCTATTTCCCTTCACCCATTTTTTCACAATCTTCCTCTAAGGAACAAACCCACAACACAATTTCTCCCAACACAATTTCTTCCTCAACCTGCTCCCAACTCCCGGGAAACACTGGGAAAAGGAGAGCAGTGAGGTCATTTAGAAGATTGAGATCTTGGAGGAAGTAGATTTTTTTGGAGTATTTAGACAAGTCTGGAAAGCAAGGACACTTTTTTTTTTTTTTATCTGCACTTGCAACACATTAATGCAATACTGAAGATCTGTTCGGTTTTCAAAAACACCCTAGAGATCTGTATGTTCTTTTTTTCTGAGGAATTCAAATCACCAGTTATCAAACTTTCAGCAGTAGAAACCTTTATTCAATCCACTAAGTCTCCACTAGAAGTGGCACTTTAATAGTATATATTAATGTGTATAAGTTCAAAATTGTAATATGTATACCCAATAAACAGAATTGATGTATATTTAACAACACAAAATTTTACAATTGAGTGTAATAGATGACTGCTGCTTCCAAAGTTGAATTACTTGTGGATTTCATTTTTTGGTTACAGAGCTATAGTTCACAGAGAAATATACCTGATATTGCCATGTTTTCACAAGAGCTCCTCTTAAAATCTCAGAATATTCATCAATGAAACTAATCCAGTAGCTTGAAAGAGGGGTAGTAGAACCTTTATTCAAATTGGAAATGAAATATTAATAACTTACTTGCATTTCTTAAGTAGTAAATATTCCACGTGGATGAAGTCAATGAATAGATAACTCAGTCTATATCTGCTTTCTTTAGCAGAAGGTAGGCTTCAAAGTATATTTTAATTATGATATGTTAAAAATATCATTTTCATTAAAAATCCAAGATATAGCCTGACTGGCATGGCTCAGTAGTTGAGCATTGACCTATGAACCAGTAGGTCAAGGTTCAATTCCTGGTCGGGGCACATGCCCAGGTTGCAGGCTTAATCCCTAGTGTGGGGTGTGCAGGGGACATCTGATCAATGATTCTCTCATCTCTCCCTCTCCCTTCCTCTCTGAAATCAATAATAAAAATATATTTTAAAAAAATCCAGGATATATTGGTAACTTTATGGTTAAAAAATCATTCAAAAGTTCAAAAAATAATTTATTTCAGGCTGACTCCACATTTTATTTCAGTTCCATTGCCGGTTCTTTAACTGCAGTCACTTGCAAGTAACTATAATTAAAGAGCCATTAGGGAACTTAAATGTGATCTATCTTGGCCAAATTCAGCTCATTTTGCTTAACAGAACCCAATATAGGTGGATGAGACCTTTTAATTTAACAAAAAACATTAATATTATGGGAAATGGCATTATTTATGATGGGGTGGGTAATATTTGTATAATACTTGCTAAAGCATCCACTGAGTTTTACCTATTATGTAACATATGTACTATAGTAATTGAGACATTTTGTTAAAATCTTAAAAAATATTTGTTAAGCAAATTAATGTTATATACTATCTAGTCAATAATACATTGTCTAGAATCACCAAATATATGCCCAGAGATGGTAGGAAAAATTTCATTTCAAGAATCAATTTGGTAAAATAGATTAACTACATTGGTGATCTTCAGTGTATTCAAATTTGTTAATTAATACTTGTGTATTATTTTAGGGTTATTAAATGATTAATTTTTAAAGTTAAATTTGAATTAAATAATGATTCCCCCTAAAAGCACACTATGTTGCTAAGGAACACATCTTGAAAACCAATAATGTAAATAAAGCCTAAAAGATGGAAATATCTTGGTTGATAGGAAGCAGACAATAGTGACCAATAAAGTCAGAGAAAGATCCACTAAAATGCAAACATATACAATGCCACTTCCCACTCATCGAAATTGCCATCTTTTCAATGTGAATATGTTTCTCTCCCTTCGTTCATGCATGTTTTGTTTAATCTAAACACTGGTTATGTATACTTATTCCAGGCATGTTTTAAAAAGAGAGGACATTGGGGACATTTTATTTGTAAAACCCTCTGAATGGGATAGTCAGATATTTAACTGAAAAAATAAAGTAAATTTTTTAAGAACAGTGTATAATATATAATATGTGTAATAATATGGCACTAGAAAACAGGTGAGCACAACCAGTATTATTGGAACAATGCATCATTGACAGTTACACTAATAGGTTAATAAGGAGATTTAAGCATTCATAACTCTCTCCTGATCACAGGAAGGTCACACACACATGGTCATTTGCTTACGCCAACTATCACAACTCTACAACTAAACACTAGCAGTGATTGAGGTGGTATTTTATAAATAAGGTAACCATAGGCCACTTACTTTAATAAAAGTGGTCTATGGTTAATAACTACACATGGGACAATGGTGAAATTTCACAAAGGTCTAATAAAAGAGAAAAATGGTAATTGGTGTACAAAGCTACCCTTTTCATTGGCTAATCAGGGCTATATGCAAATTAGCTGCCAACTCAGATGGCAGTTAACTGACAACAAAGATGGCGGTTAATTTGCATATGTAGGCACAATGCAGGGAGGC
>NW_006285040.1:321958-362046 GCF_000327345.1 Myotis davidii
CGGGCCGGGGCAAGGGGCCGATCCTGCGATTGGAGGGTGATGGGGGTCAATGCCTTAGGGCTCCCAGTATGTGAGAGGGGGCAGGCTGGGCTGAGGGACACTCCCCCCCCCGCCCCACACACACACCCAGGGCATGAATTTCATGCACCGGGCCCCTAGTAGACTACATAATAGCACTGCACATGTGTTAATTTCTTGATCCTGATAACTGTATTACAGTTATGTAAGTGAATGACCCTGTTCTATAGGAAATATATACAAAGTATTTAGAAATAAAGGAGCACCATGTATGCAAATTAATCTCAATGATTTCTTAAAAATAATTACAGAGTGAGAAGAAGAGAATAATAAAGTAAGTGTTGTAAAATGTTAACAGCTGGGGAATTTGGGTACACAAGAATTCTGAGTACAAGTGGTGCAAATTCTCTGTGACTGAAGTTCTTTCAAAACAGAAAGCTTTAAAAATCCATCTTATAAAACACTGTTTTTTCTTCATGATGATACTCAATAAGCAAAAACTTACCTCAGACATCTGTAATGCCATTTAAAATTTTGAGAAGAGAAACAAAGCAACAGTCATGATACCATCATAGAGATTTTATATATGTACCTTATTAATGTATGTATATATAATGATATACACACAAAAAAACACACAAGTAAAATGAATACAATGTAAATTGAATACAGATAATCACTTTGAATTATAAATTCATTATAATCCACTTTATTATATTATTTAGATCCAGATTTGTTATTCTCCATAATACATATCTTTAAAAATAATTACGTCCTATCAAGTTCTGATAAAATTTTTGTTTCATTTTAAAACCAAAACTTTCATGCAAGAATTTTTCATACTATACACACCCATATGACTTATTTAAGGATTTATATTTTTCTTCTTTCTAACATGACAAGTTGAAACTCACATCTAAATAGATAAAGGCAAACAGCATGCACTTATTTTACTTTAAAAAGATCTATTTTGAGATAATCTTTAGAAATACACTGAAAAAATAATAAAGCCATTTGTATGAGTGTAGGGAGAAAAGAAAAATGTGATAAACAAATTTTTAAGTACAGAGGGTCAGATACATAAAACCATCTATAAAATGCTTTATACAAAAAAGATACAATATTTTAAATGCAGTATGGTCAACAACAGCCTATCTTAAATATCTCTATTGGGTGCTTTGAATAGGACATTTATATGTCTAATATGTATAAACTCAAAATGGGGAACTATTTGAGTTTAATGGATAAGTTAAACTGAGTAAAATATAAGATTTTTAAAAAGATAGAAATACAGGAGTAACAGACATGTGTGTGGGGCAGGTGCTCATTCTCCTGCTGCCGAATGCCTCTGAACTCAGGCCTTGATCCTCTTTTCTATCCCACTTACCACCTAGTAATTCACAGCTTTAAATAATACCTGTTCGCTAATAGCACCCAAATTTATTTCCCCAGTTTGGATCTCTTGTAAACTCTTAAATGCCTTACCCAACTGCTTATTTAACATTTCTATCTGGATTTCTAAAAAGCAACTCAAGCTCTATCTGTCAGAAACTGAACTCCTGCTATCTCCCCACCCCTGTCCCACCAGAGCCCTCCTCATCTCAGCAGAGGCAACTCCCAATAATCAGGCTACAAAAACCGAATTCATCTTTGACTCCTCTCTTGCTGTTATAACCCACATCCAATCTGTCAGGAAACCTTGTTAGTTATATTTTCAAAACACATCCATCATCCAGTGACTTCTTACGATCTCCATTGATACCTTTCCAGTCTAACCCTTCATACGATCATCTGTCACCTGGCCTATTGGATAGCCTCCTAATTTTCTCTCTTTCTGCCCATGCCATCCTACAGACTCTTAACACACACACACACACACACACACACACACACACACACACACACCCCTGAATGATGCTTTGAAAATGTAATTCAGATCATGTGCTCCTCTGCTAAACAGTCCACACTGGTCTACTCTTCCACTCCGGAGAAAAGCGAAATTTGTTACAAGGATTACAACACTCAATGGCCAGGCTCCTTGTCTTTTGACTTCATCTCCTAGTGCCTTCCCTTGCTTCCCTCTGTTCCAGCCACAAATGCTCCCTTGAGTATACCAGGCATGGTCCTACCTTGAAAACTTTGTCTTGGCTGATTATACCAGCTAAAATATTTTTTCCATAGATAGTCACACAGCCAAATCCTTCACCCTTTGAAATCTTTGCTCAGATGACGCCTTCACAAAACCATTCTCTTCAAAATTGCAACCCATTTTACCTCCACCCTGGCACTCCAGATCTGCCTTACACCAATCTACTTGTTCTTTTTCCACAGAATTTGCCACTTTCCAACATGCTATGTAACTTCCTAATGTATTATGTCTATGGTTCAATGCCCATTTCTTCTTTTAAAATTTAAGCTCCAATAGAGAAAGGATCTTTGCCTCCTTCATTTACTGACCATATATACATATATATATATATAACAATGCCTAGCACGTAACAGGCATTCAATAAATATTTGGCAAATTAAATTATGTTGAAAATGGAAGCAAATTTAGTAGGGCTGTGGATGATTAGGTTATTTTTAAATCACTAAATATGATGCCTTAGAGTTGAATTCAGATGTTTAATGGAAAAATACGTAAAGATTTCTGCCCAGCAATTACTCCAAATTGGCAGGAGTGGTAAGCTCTTGGGTAAACTCCTCTACTGTCTTCTATCAAGGCTCCTGGTAGACCCCTCAGGTCCATAGCCAGAGATGAGAAGGAGAAGTGAAACAGCAGGGACAGCAACAATCTGCCAGTGACTGGAGGAATACTGCTCTGAGTCAGAATGACCTGGAAATACTGAAAGCATAGGGAGACATTGCCTCAGCCCGCTCATACTATACCTTTTACCTTTATTCAGAACGTTTTATGGGATGACATTTGCAAAATGTTAATAATAACCTCTTATTTTCCTGGAAAATGGGCTCTGGTATGGGTTTTTGCTTTTTTTGTCATTTCTCTAGTATTTGGATTTTTTTCGCTACAAATTAAAGTTAATGCTTATAAAAAAGAGTTCTTCTAAAAGCTTATATTTCCTTATAAAATAAAACAACACTATTGAAAGGTAAAATTGAATATATCAAAGGTCTTGTAAGTTCCTTGCATACAATATTGCATATTATAAGGTTTTTAACCAATTTATACTGAAGCACAATGACTTACTAGTACATGATAAGGGTATAAAAATTCTCAATACTGGAGAGAAGTAGAATTATTAGTCATTCCTATCAAATCTGACATAAGATTTGACAAATAAATTTCTAATCTTTTTATTATATCTATAAAGGAGCCACAAATGTGCTTCAAAGGAACTGTAGATAAATTTTTCGAAAGAAATTATATATAAGTAATAAAAATAGAAATATTTCCAAACAACAATATTTATCTTTACCTAAAGTGGCATGTCTGGATGATCATAGTGAGAATCGTGTGTAATCTTGCCCAATGTGAAGGGATCTGGGAAAATACCATCCCAGAATCCCAATCAACATTATTTTATGATTTAGAGGCTATGTTATATAATCATCATATAAATTTTATTCTCAAACTTCTCTCTGTTGATATAAAATTCAATCCATGCTTATTTTTCAAAATATGAGAGAGGAGTACCCAAGCATACACAAAAGGGAAACATCTAATGGGTTTTTTTTATAATTAACTGTCCAATTAACTCACTATTAACAAGTGACTAGATGTCTTCAACTCATTAGAAGCTAGTTAACAATTCTTTTATCACTGTCTTGTCAACTAACTGTACAATGGCTCAGCAGAGTCACTTAAATAAATTAATTATGTCTTCAGCATGTTTGCATATTTAAATATGTATGCATAAATTAAATATTTGTAATTTATTGTTATGCTTAAGAGATACTACTCCTTTTTTATGTTTCCCTTTGGGTTCTCCTCTACCAAATGAGTGATAGTTTAGAGAGTTCTGCAGCATTATTTCAACAGTGGCAGAATGTCACAAGCTGCCTAAATAAAGAATGATACAAACAAGAAGGCAGGAATTTAAAAAGTCAAATTATTTTATAGAGGGAAACACCGAAACTGAAGTATATATGGGAATAACCTGTCAGCAGGGATGGGGAACTCCAGCCCGTGGGCTGTATAAGGCCTGTGAAATCATTTGGTCTGGCCCTGCCAAGGCATTAGGAGTGAGTTAATTAAATGTTTGACCAAATATAATTTTTAATCTGATAATTCTGTATGGCCCTTGAATGTTATAACTATCCAAATGTCCCACCCTGTGCTGGAAGGTATAAATGTCCACTGATCCGTTTACTGTATTTGAGAGTAACTGGTATTATGTATGGAAAAGCTCAACACCAGGCCATATTCTTCTAGACCTCTACCCACTATTCTGGACCTTTATCTCACTCTCTACAACCCATTGGGTGGTCGTAATGATGCAAACTCCCTAAGACCTTGCACAAGGAAGAAGCCAAGAAACCCTCAAGGTCTGAACCCCCTTAAAGGTCTGAACCACTCCCTCTGAACAACTATCTCCATGGTCGAACTGGAATCATATAAGGGCAGCCTACAGTTTGCCATCAAACTACCTCCACTCAGGATGAAAAAGATGTTTATATTCAAGTAAGGTTCTTACCTGTTTTCCTTCATTTAAACAGGAAAAGGAAATAACTTCCCCGCTGTTCTAGCTGTTGTAATTGGACTGCAGAGAAAATTGAGCTGAGCAAGGAGAATGTTGAATATGATAGAAGGAGGAGGATGTCAGTGAATTTCTTTTAGATTTCAATTATTTTTCTCCAACTGTATGTCTATTTCTGTTTCTAGCTTCTGTTGCACTAAGCTATGTTCTGCATGGAATGATGAAGGTAACATTCAGAGATTCCAAAGTGCTCTACGAAAGCCTCCTGCAGAACGTTTGCTAACGCCTTCCACTGTTTGGGTAGTAAGGATTGCATGAAGCTCTCTGGTTTCTATGGGAAAACAGGAACTTCCATCAGAAATGCTTCCAGGGAGACTCTTCCTCATTATTCAAAGTCCTCTTCCGCAAAGGTTGTTCCTTTAGCCTCCTACCAAATTCCACCCTGACACCCCTTTCCCATACCTACACCTCCCCTCATCCAAAAAAGGCCACTCAACCTTGCAACAATATCTTATTTTGCTACCATGGTGTTAATCTAACACTAGTCTTATGTTGTTCTCTCATATTTAACCTCTTTTTTTTATTAGTTCAGAAAATGGAAGGAAAAGATAAACAGAGGAGTAAAAGGAGAAAGGAATTAAGAAACAGAGGTAACTAGAAAACAGAAAGTGCAGCAAGACACAATGAAAGAAGTGCAGGAAGGACAAAAGTGCAGAAAGAAGAAAAGTCAAAGGAAAACGGGCAAGCAGAGAATTATCATTCACAAATACTGAGGGCTTCCTCTGGGGCAGGCATTCTGCTAATTGCTTTACATGAACTATTTAAGTAAAACACAGGGGGGAGCAAATGTAGGTTTATAGAATATAAATAAATAATACAATAATAAATAATAAATAATACATAAACAATAAATAATATAATAAATAAATAAATAATAATACAAGAACAAACTGTTTTTATAGTCACAACTATAAACCCAGTTTTGCCCCCCTGCATGTGCGTATGAGGCGTATTTACAGGGATAACATGTTTTGCTTGAGGGATAACTACGGTCCCCAAATGGTCAGTTTCTGTTAGTTTGCCAAGAAAAAATATTTTAACAAATGTAAGCTTCTTAAAAAAAGAAACAAATATGTCATAATGTAAATGTTTTTCTCATTTCATCCCAGTACACACTTGGTATCATTTTAATTTAAAAGGATAATATTTAAAAAGAACATCTATAATATTGTATTCAATATTTTCTAGTATTATAATTAAGTGACTTTATTTACTTATATGTTCTTAAAAGATGTATCTCCATGGTAATTGGATCCATTGAAAATTATTCTATTTTAGTGCAAAACAATACAAAAGGGTTAAAAAATACCCTATTCTTAAATCTCGAAACTCACATTCACTCAAGTTTATCCTTTCCTCCCCTGTCATTGTTCAGAGGATGTTTAAGAAGTTTTTTCTGTCCTAGTTCACCCTCCTGAAACTGATTTGATAGGAGCAGTTTTCAAACCATGAAAGCCAATGCACTTTGTAATAGGGAATAGTTGCCAGAGTTTGTTGCATAATCCAGAAGGATATTTATTGTGCTTGCAACTTTAGACAATTTAGGTTTTTATTTTAAGGACAGATACTTTTGTTAAAAGAAGACTGCACCTGATAAAACCTCATTGTATATTATTTCAGTGCCTATATAACCTTAGAGATGATTTGGGTTGGCAATAAGCCATTGTTAAAAGTAAACACTGTCAGAAATTTTAAAAGTTAGTTACGACCTCTTTTTTGCAACAATTTTATGCCTTTCTTCTTTAGTAGTGACCATAAAGTCATAATTAACATAATTGTTAAAGCTATTTTGTCCAGAAAGCTTATCAGATTCATCTATATGATTCTAACACAGCATCTGGCACTTAATAGACTCTCAATAAATGCTGTAATGAGAAAAGCAATTATAGTGAACACTGATTGGTTCCTCATTAATGGAGTGCACTGTTCTAATATACACTAAGAACTAGTGTCTGCTGGATTAAGATTAAGTTTGCATTTCAGGGAGGAGAGAACATTTAAATAATAATAACAAGTTGTTTAACAAAACTGTGAAAATACGATTTTCTATTCAAGCTATATTATCATCCAGGTAAATCAGTTATAGGGCCAACCTTAGCTTCTTTCTATAAGGCCTCGTAGTTTTAGCTGACCTCTGAAGAACATCGGAAGTATTCAGGATATTTTGGAAACCCTAACTATGCGGTTTCCATTTCCTGTATTGCTCATGAGTATGCCCACTGTCACCCAGCACGTGGAGGTCAGAGGGAAGACCGGTCCTTAGTCTCCACACAGCTGCCCCAGCCTGCCTCCAGTGTTTTCTTGCCACTCAAACTTCTGAGGAAAGAACCTGGTGCCACACCCTTCTTGGAATGAACTGGTATGTCACCTCTGGACCTGGCATCTCTACACATCCTCTTTGAATCCCCCGCCGTCCCCTCTGCATTGGATCTCTGCAGCGAGTGGGGTTTTGCCATGGATCCCAAAGGCTCATCTGGAAACTCAGATGCCTTCAATGAACCCAAACTCCTAACTGATTTAGGGACTCTTTGTACATCCTCTGAGATACCAGTTTTTCCATGTTCTCTTTTTCCATGGGCTCCCTGCCACTCTAGGCTCTTTCCTCCATCCACTTCATCCCCAGAACATGGCAAAGGTTCCACAGATGGGTGATGTTTTGATTTCTACAAAATAATGTGCCTAGCAATCACCATTCCATTGCATTCAAATGAAGAAAATTTTAGGGCAGCATCAACTCTACCATTCCAAGTGGTTCTCCTCATCCATTGCTCTTGGCAATCCATCGTGCTGGCAGACCAAAAAGCTTATTTTTTCCCTATTAGAGATTTAAGTCCCCTTTCCTGACCATACCACTCCATTATACCAAAATTCTAGAATTTCCCACAGCCGCTGCAGGTCAGAGATACTCACTCTATCAGTCCCCGGCATGCAGAATGCTCACTATTGGTGTGGCAGGAGGAGCTAGGGTGCCACCTATCACTATTAAGGCTTCTGTCTACTTTTCCTACCTGAATTTTATCTAAAATAATATTCACTAAGTAACTTAACTTGGATTTTCTTTTCAGCATTTAAGAAAGGACTCTGTGGAATATCTATGGATTTCCACTCACTTCTTCATAATGTTTCCACATTGGGAATAAATAAAGGAGAAAGGTAATTTCCACTCTGTGTTTTCACTTCCAGGCAACTGTGTTCTTCTAACAGAGGGAGTGAAACGAGCACCCCTCATCACTGCCTTTGATGGGCTTCTTCTCCCTCCTGCTACATCGGTCCCAACATCTGAGAACATGCACATAAGAAGATAAAACAACTCCGTCTAATCTCTTAGCAGAAAGTCCAGGCAAATGTAAAAAGAGAAAGGATGCTCAGAAACCATGGCATAGTCCCAAGATTTGGTTTCCAATTGCACTCTACATCTAAATATGTTCAGATACCGTTACAGCTATACTTTTCACTTCGTGAGTCAAATGAGCTGGCGGGTACTACAACTGTTACTTACCAACATGTTAATTTGATCAGAATCTCTCAAGGCTCTTTTGCTTACTTAATCCTTTAAGACCTGGGCCAGCAAACTAAAGTCCAGGGGTCAAATTCAGCCTGCCACTTGTTTTTGTACAGCCCATAAGCTAAGAGTGGATTTTACACATGCTGGTAATCAATTTGATGACAGGGAAGAGTAACTTTGAACCACGATTAAGGAAAATGTTATTCTCCGCCCAAAAATAATTCAACTTGTCTTATCAGTAGACCTGTATTACAAAAATGTGTACTCAATTATTATAATACTTTGAATTTCATCAATAAAAATTTGTGGAAATGTGTTTGTTATATAGGCATCTTGATTTTGACTCTCAACCCACAGCTTAAATAAAACAGTCACTATCCGGCCCTTTACAAAAAATGGTTTGCTGATCCCTGCTTTAAGGAAACACAACTGGAGATGTTTCATGAAATGTCTAAGAAAACCTCCATAGAAGTTTAATTAAGGCAAGAACTCTTTTTAAAAAAAATATTTTATTGATTTTTTACAGAGAGGAAGTGAGAGGGATAGAGAGAAACATCGATCAGCTGCCTCCTGCACACCCCCTACTGGGGATATGCCTGCAACCAAGGTACATGCCCTTGACCAGAATCAAACCTGGGACCCTTCAGTCCGCAGGCCGACGCTCTATCCACTGAGCCAAACCGGTTAGGGCCCAACTTCCAATTCTTAATCACAATAATGTACTGGTCCCACCGCTGTTCACCCTCCCCCAAAATTTCCTTTAACTATCTCCAGCTTCCCTTTGTCGTAAAGGTAGCAATTCTTCACTACTGTTCACTCTGCTCTCCACCCTCCCGCCTCAAATAATCAGAATTAGCCTCACTGGAATGGAGATTTAGAAGTGTAGCAAAATCTATGGACCAAATTTGAACTAATTTGAACTATTGGTACCCAGATCTTGTTAAAATCGCCAAGTCCAGCAGGGAACTCTGAACAAAAGCAAAGATCCAAGGCATAAGTGAAAATGGCTTGTGGTTGCCAGATCAAAGCTTGCCTAGCCTTGCTGAAATTAGGAGCTTTGGTCAAGAGAACTGGAGCAGGGGGGTGACTTACTTCCTAACATATATAGACTTTCATCTGGGAACCATGATCTATCAAGGTGAAGACGTATACAGAGCTACAGGAAACACAAATTAGCTGATGAGGAAAGGCAATGCTTTACAATAGGTAAATTAGATGATCAATCCACCTCAATCATTAACTCACTGTCTGATATTGGCATCCTTTCATATAACCAAGAGTTTTTTTTATTTGCTCACTTTTTGTATGATTACTAAAGTTTCTTCCAACTCTATTTCCATGATCCTAGGGCTCTAAAATACATCTACTCTATACAGTGGCACAATCTAGAGCAGTGGTTCTCAGCCTTCCTAAGGTTGCGACCCTTTAATACAGTTCCTCATGTTGTGGTGACCCCCAATTTCATTGTTACAAATTGAACATAATTAAAGTATAGTGACTAATTACAAAAACAATATGTAATTAATTATATACGTGTTTTCCGATGGTCTTAGGTGACCCCTGTGAAAGGGTGACTCGACCCTCCAAAGGGGTCGCGACCCACAGGTTGAGAACCACTGGTCTAGAGGATAATGCTGTCTAAGTGATGCCCCAATATGATAAAATTATTCTGATATTAGCTAATCAGATCACACATTATTGACTCTCTTCAATAGCTCATCTGAAATAGTTGGGATAGTCCTGCTACTATGATGTTACTGAAAACATAGATATAGTCTGGAAATGCTTGAAAACTCTTAGAAAATAATTACTACATATTACTTCATCTGTTACTTTTGCTGCGATTTTACTAAAATCAGATTTGTTCCAAATTTTAAGGATGTGATTTAAGCAACTATTGCACTTACATCCTATATTATTCTATGATTACCAAACTCTGGTGGAGAGCAGAGTTGGTACAGGTAGTAGCAGCTATAGTTCCAAAGATGTGACCAACCTTGGGCTGGACACACAGAGGTACTCAGTAAGCACACTTTGAGATGAATATGTGAAGGAAGGCAGAAATAACTCATGCTAGTTCCTGTATTTGTCACCTAAGGAAAAACATATAAGGCACAGAATGTATTGCAAAATTAAAAAAGGGAAAGAAATGGTACATAATTATAATTAAATAAGATAAACACTTTTGAAAGACATACAAATCTGAAAGTAGTTGTATAAATGGAATCAGGAATAACAACAAGGGGCAGAGCTGGCCTGGTCTACTAGTACGTTCTCCTTGGAAGAGGCAGTTCTGGCTGGGACCTGGTGTATAAAGGGGGACGTTTTCAAGTCTCACATTAACAATGAGAGGGTGACCATAGGATGAGACCTTCATTATCCAGCCCCATGAAGTCTCTGGGAGTTACATATCATTTCTTTACAACTCATACTGTCGATGACCTTCCCTTTCAGAACAGAAAGATTAGGTCTGGGACAGTGGACCTGACTGTCCTTCAGCCCCTTTTCCTGCTAGGAATGCATTAAGTCAGATTCCTCTTCAGATCTAGCTTAATCTGTTAGGGTATTGCCTGGGGAAACGCTTGTCCAAAAATGTTGTTTCTACTTTTAAACACTTGAAATTCTTTAAACAGGGAGCAGAGCTTATCATTACCTAATAATTCATCCATTATGTCATTAAAAAAATAAATGAACATTATGCTCAACATTTACTGCACCAACCTGACCATTTGAGCTGCATAGTGAGTCCTCGTCAGGGCTGATTTTTCAAAGTGCGCTAATGACTTCTAAACACTGACATGTTCTATAGCTGCTTGCTGTGTGTCCACTTTGTCTACATTAATTATTTGTGGGTGCAGATTTGGCAAGATAACAGCCCTCACAACAGAATTTTCCAACCAGTAGTTACTAAAAATAATGCAATATTGATGTTGCTGCTAAAGAAAAATAATGTGTTCTTGAATTAGGTCACAATTGCATATTCATAGTGGTCCATGGAACTGAACAGTTTGATGCAAAACATCTACTTAATAAATGTATTTATTTATAACCAGCTATGTGCTAGAAAGAATATAAGCTGGCATAAAAAGATTCCTAAATTACAGCAAGAGAGCATACGTTAAAAGGGGGGATAAAAAGGGGAAAATGGTGGAGTTACATTTTGTATTTAATTTACTAGGATTAAGTCTGGATATATATGGGTGAACAGGCAGAAATAAGGAGATATAATAGGACCATGTTGTTAGCTTGACTCACTAAACTTGCAAGAGGAGGCCAGTGCGGTGAGTTTGTAGTCAACCTGAGTTAGTATATTTAAATATATAATGGAGATCTTTCAGAATTATATATCACTTTTTAGTATACAAAGAATATGTAATACATTTACTTTCTTATATCAGGAAGTCTGTATTAGAAATGAGGACACAGTCTCATAGGAAAGAGTTATTTGCCATGACAAAGGCCTTTTGCAGGCTGTAAAACCAAATAATTTCAAGACTTATCCGCTGATGAAGCAGAATTAGAGGACTTTTTATAGGAAATCTCCACAAGACCCTGCTGACAAATGTCTTTCTATATTATCATATTTTTAAGGTATCACTTTCAATAACAAGTCAAACCTTATGGAATTGCCATTTTTGTATTGTTCAAAATATTACAAATAGTAGTACATATGTCTCTCCCCCCTCCAGTTGATCGCCCTCCAGCCTCCTCTACCCACCCAGCACCTGCCATCACCCCCCCAAATTACCATTTTGTAAGTCAAAATGGTTAAACATCAGCCTTTTCAAATATCCACCCTCAGAGTTTGGATATAAAATGCGATATGGCTCTTTGAAACCATCAAAATTTGTTTGCCCTTGTTTAATTTTATAGCTTGTACAATTGAAATGTTATATCTTTACTAAGCTACAGCTATAAACAAAGACACACCATTAATTATCATTAAATACACTAAGATCCTTTTTCAGAACAGTAATTCGGCTACAACAAACTCTGGATTCTGGTACTGTGTTTTCTGTAGTGATTTTTATGGGGCAGATATTGAAACTGTTACATAGGAATGATAAAGAATCTGGATACAGAAGTCAGCCTAACTGTGCTGTAATCCTGATTCAAACTGGTTATGTGACATAGGGCAGGCTTCATAAATGTCTGCTGCAGTTTCCTCATCTGTAAGTGGAAAATAGTGCTTTTACTTTCCCTAACAATGAACACTACATGACTGAGCATTTCTCTCTTTCTGTTTTGCTACCGGGAAGCTCAGAGCCAAGTTGGAAGCTCAGCTTTAGAAACTGCTTTGACCCTTGTGGTCTACATATTAATAATATTCTTTTATTTGGTTTTCAGTTATGACTTCTTTATATTTCCCTTGGCTATAATTACCTATTTCTTCTTTAGTACACTCCCATGAAATGAAGTGTTTTAATTATTTCCTCAAATCTTCCTTGGCGCAAATTGGGTTAAAAAGAATAAATGAATACATAAATAATACACACTCATTCTGAAACTGTTCACTGAGGGTGATTTCCACCAGGAAATATATGTCACATTAATTTTTAAATGCAAATAAATTCAATCACGATAAAGGACTGACTGTAGGGTACAATAACTGCAATGAATTATGAAGCCCTCAGAAAAAAACAGATTTCAATTGAAAAAAGATATTGAATTGCAAAATATCAATTAATGAACTTTATGTTCAATAAATATTGTTACAAATTAAAGTTAAAAGAAATTAAACAGTACAAAGAGAACCAAATTCACTGACATTAATACTACATGGTGTTTAGCTGTAATATTCCCAAATACAAATAAATGTATTGTACTTATTTGTGGGACGGAAAAATTCATATATGCAAAGCAAAACAGCATTTACCCTGTTAATAAAAGCACGTTAATACTAAAGTTTTTTGCTAAATAATGCATTTAATACTATATATTGTAACAATTATTCCATTGAGATATATCAATTCTAGAGGCAATTACATCTAAAAAATTCTAGTATTTTATGACATCAACATAAAATTCATAATTAGATCAAAACCATAAATAAATATAATGATAAGATGCATTATTTTCTAGAAATACACAAGCTATGAGAAAGAAACTAGTAAATGAAAAACAGCAAAGAAAATTATCGAAGTCACTATGGAGCTCATGCTCTATGATTCTAAATTAAGTCAAACAACAAGTAATAGGTTCAGTTATACCACAAAATTGAGTCCCATAATGATAGGCAGACTGTAATCTGTGATTCCGGTCAGTTGTACATGTATTAGAAACAAAGAATACATATTCCTTTAGAGCTAAATAACAACAATAATAAATCCAGAAGTCTATAGGATAAAAAAAATGCACTAAACGTACATTCTCTCTGATTATTCAAAGACAAGTGCATGATTTCAGTCAAGACACATTTTGGCTAAGACCTTAACATACTTTGAAGACAGAAAATGAAGACTCAGTTGATGACCTATCACTCCTGTTTCCTCTTTCCTTAAACTCATTTCTTATTCATTGCATTTTTTCCTCCTTCCCCTCATTATAAATGTTATACATTTAATTCTGGATGCTGCCTACATTCCCCCTTGGGAAGACAGTCCTAATACTCCCAGATGCCAGGTGTACTGCCTGCTGGCAGGTTACTGCAGAGACTCTTCCAGGAATCATCCTGAACTCAAGGGAGCTGTCTCATCCAAAGTACCACACTGTCCTGGGGGCACCCTGTACCTAAGGTCAGGTTGGTACAGAGTACAAAGGCTTTGCTTCAGATCAGACGTATCAACTTCCGAGCCTTCACTGGAACTGGTTGAGCCCACTGTTGCAACTACAGCACAGTTCAACTCCGCCCCCGCCCCCCTCCCGCCTAATCCTGCTTCTCTTATTCCCTTAGATGTGGAGACAGGTCCCAATAAGCCACCTGCAGAAAAATCTCCATCACCTGAGGAGATGCTTTTTCATAACAATGGTTTTTAGGATTCCTTAGAAAAGATTCAGAGAACAATAGGAGGTATTCCTTTAGTAATGTATCCACAGAAGGGTGAACTAAATAGATGAGGTCTCTTCAATATAAGAAGGGAAGGCTGAAAATGAGACAATCAAGGGTTTATAATTATATCTAAAGTGAATTATTTCCCAGCAACTCCTCAGCATGCCAAATCCCCTAATATGCCACCCCCTCTTACATCTGTATTCTCTTTCATTGGACCATACTCTTTAACATTCAAAGGCTCTAGTACAGCTGTGGGCAAACTATGGCCTGCGGGCCGGCCCATTTGAAATGAATAAAACTAAACAAAAAAAAAAAAAAAAAGTACCCTTTTACGTAATGATGTTTACTTTGAATTTATATTAGTTCACACAAACGCTCCGTCCATGCTTTTGTTCCGGCCCTCCGGTCCAGTTTAAGAACCCATTGTGGCCCTCAAGTCAAAAAGTTTGCCCACCCCTGCTCTAGTACCTCATATCTTTCTTAAAAGACTTTTCAGCTTCTAAATAAGAATTGCATCCTGTATCCATGTTCTCCACTACTGTCCAGAGCAACCTACTCAAATCTCACCATCAATTCCGCTTTCCAATGAATCTGCTCCTGCTGCAGTGACTAGTGACCACTGTGCTACTGAAACCACGGGGTACTTTCATCTGAACCTTATTTCTCTTCTCAGTAGTAATGAACATCCCTATATATTTTAAAAATGTCCTCCTTTTGCTTTCTATGACACCAAACTCTCTTGAGATTCTTCCTAATCTGTTGGCAGCTCCATTCCTTGTAGGTTACCTCATTTATACATTTGTTCGTTGATTCATTCACTCATTTGGCAAAACGGAGTATGGAGATTCAATAGTGAGCAATACCAGATTGTTCTTGCTTTCTTAGAGTCCTTTATAACATCTCCAGTTCCATTTTACATAATCCTTTCCAATATCACTATGTTGCTGCAGATGCCATTTTTCCTGGCCCTTCAACTATACAAAGCTCTTCCTATCTCAAAACTTCATGTTCTGCCCTGGCTGGGTGACTCAGTTGACTAGAGCGGCATTCTGTACATCAAAAGGCTGCAGGTTGGATTCCTAGTCAGGCACATACCTAGGTATGTTTGATCTTCCATCTGGGCGTGTCTGGGAGGCAACTGACCAATGTTTCCCTCTCACATCAATGTTTCTTTCTTTTTCTCTCTCACTCACTTCCTCTGTCTCTAAAAAAAACCAATTAAACAAAAAACCTTAAAAGTTTTGCCCCAGCTACTCCATCTCTAAAACAGCTTCCATATCAGTTCCTCAGACAAACCTTCCCGGGCATTTTTCTCTCAGTCAGCATATCCTCTTACTTCACTGCACCCAACTCTTCTCTATCTTAACGGCCCAGCAAAATACCTGGCACATTTTTCTCCTTAAACTAAATTAGACCAAAAACAAAACAAAACCAAACAGCTGCTATTTTACTGCTGGTATAAGAGACTGTTTAGGTGAAAAATGAAAATCATTTCCTAAGTGATTTAAGTTTATAAATGAAATAATCAGGATTAACTTTTGCTAAAGTTAATATCAAGAAAGACAACTAGGCTTTTTAATATCACATATGGGGTCATACACTCCCAAGAGCAGACAGGAAAGATTCAAATCCAGGTAATTTGACTCCAGATTCTACAGCTAACTATGGCTCCTCCTCCTTCACTGTATGGATACAGAGCATCACCCGGCCAAGACACTCTATTCCAACTGCAGGCTAAGTAAGAGAACCCCAGAACTGCAGAGCTAAATAGGTCCTGCAGATCTCATAGAGGTCACACCTCGGAAGGTTAAGCAGAAAGCCCTGACAGTTGAGTCGGAGAGCGGTGACAGTGAAGACACCAGGCCCTCCCAGAAGAGAGCTCAGGCACCACTTCCTTCTGGCCCTTCTCTTTGGAAATAAAGAATGACTGAGGCAGATACAAAGCCACATTTCACCTAGGAACACTCTTCTATTACCTACGAAGTGTTATTAACCATGCATATTCTGGAGGACTTCTTTAAAAAGAAACCAATCTCTCAAAATTTTAGCTACTTTTAAAAAGAAAGGCAATATATGCAATTACTATTTTTTTTAAAAAACCCTTAAGATTTCCCAGGCTATTTTTTACCACAGCAAAGATTTTTCTCTCTCCATTTATGTTTTATACATAAACAAAGAAAACTACTGCATCTGTGTTTTCTACGGGCAGCCGCTAATACATGTGAAAAGTATTTTTAAAGTGTCTGAAAGGATACAAACCGAAGTTTTTCAATCTTAAATCTTCAGAGTGTTTGAGAGAGCAGGAAGGGGGAGACTGACACTATGGTGGATGTCAGAGCAGGCTTCTGCTTCAACTGTCATGTTCCAATTTCTCTTAAAGGCCAATGAACAGATCATGCATTGCTTGTGTAATGCTGATGAAACAAATTAAACATTAATAGTCCCACAAACCAGCCTCAGTATGTTCTCAGCCATAACAGTTTCGCCCAGACTTTTCCAGCAGAGCGCTGTAAAAGTATCTGCTGCCAAAGATTTTTCCACCAGTTTTTCACTGTGGCTCAGGGAAACCCCAAGGAACCTTCTCTTTGGGCTGCTTTTATCTCGGGAGGAATTCTCACAGAAGGTGCTAACAATAGAAATTGTTCTTGGTTATGATACAGACCCAGCAGGATGTTTAAAATGCCATAGGCCACTCCGTGGTCCTGCCTGTCGCAGCCGGCTGGTCGGCGCCATCTGAGCCATATGGAGATTGCTAAATTGGGAAATAGAGCAGCAGGTTCTGAAGCCACCAGCTTCCCTTGCCATGTCCAACATCTATGGAATATCAACACTCCATGGCAACAAACCAAACAGTATTTAAATATATTCTTCCAATTTCCTTTTTTACTTTTTGTGATCCGTGCCTGAAATAACCACATTTAGAAAGAAAGACATGTAAAAGGAAAAACAGGCCATACTTTGCTCAGCTGAATTACTATTCTGTAGACAGTAATACTGTGATCAGATGGCTTTGAAATGCAATGAAAATCCCTTATAATTGTCAATGTGCTGGTATGTGTACTTCCCTCCTGGAGATAACATCAAGAGATGACTTTTTGGTTCTTTCAAACATAAAAATTCTCAGACTGGAACTGTAATATAGGATCAATATAGGGAAGCAACTGTACTAACAAAAGAAGCCTATCAGAAAAGTGAAAATGACCTGCCAGAAAATCTTCAATAAGGAGAAAAACACCATCAATTTAAATTTGAGAGGTGTTTTAGGTCAGGCTCTCTTGAACAAAAGCTCCTTGAAAAAAGAAATTTTATCAACATAATATGTACAGAAATACCTTCCGACTGAATAAAACCAAAATAATCTCAGACTGTACAAATGCTATAAAGGCAATGAATGTGGGATCTTTGCAAAAACCCCAGTCCACACAAGACACACTGTATTTCTCTTTCCATGGTGAATTTTCTATAACATATTTGCTTAAAATCCACTATGAGAAGCATGCTGTATTAATTGTATAAATTAATATGCACACGTGTAAATTTTGTACACAACTGATACAAAACACTATAAATCTAGGTTTTGAAATCAGTGACTAGATAAAGGTTAAAATAAGAAACAGTAATCAGTAGGGGGAGTATCCTTGATGTTGTTTAACCCAAGAAATTTCCAAGGAAGGTATCATGCCCAGCTACATGCTACAAAGTTCCTGTCACCCATTTTTCTTCACCAAAGTTTTTAAAAACAATGGCTGTCATTTTCCTAAAAGATCCCTGAAGGGGCAAATTTCTTCACTATTCTAAGATAATCTACATTGATGGAAAGAACACTTGTAGAGCAGTGTTTCTAGGTGTGTGAGTGAGTGTGTGTATGTGTGTGTGTGTGCCTTGTTACTTGATACTGAAATATGTCAAAAAGATGATGCCATTTCTCCTCTTCTGCCTAGTTAGGGTTTCAAAGAAATTTGATTTTTCCCATAGGATGAAAGTGAAATAAAAAAAAAAATCAAATTGCTCCTTAAACACCAAGAACTCCCCAAATAAATACATTAAGTGAGTAGAAAATGTGATGTGCTAGATCTGAGTTCTCTAAATAATGAATGAGCCCATCTGGCCTGACTCAAGTGGTTGAGCAACGACCTATGAACCCAAAGGTCACAATTCAATTCCGGGTCAGAGCACATGCATAGGTTGCAGGCTCAATTCCCACTGGGGGGCATGCAGGAGGCAGCCGATCAATGATTTCATCATTGGTGTTTCTATCTCTCTCTCCCTCTCCCTTTCTCTCTGAAATCATTAAATATATATTTAAAAAATAATAATTAATGAGCTTAACATAGACAGTGATGATAGGGGAGGAGCTATGATGAGAAATTCCAAGAACTTAGAAATAAGAGATAAGATTTCTCTCTGAAAATTAAATTATAAAATCACCACATAATAAGTCAGAGAGAGAGAGAGAAGTTTAGTCATTTTGAAAAGCCAGAAATGGCTCCCATACTAATAAAACTGGCTACCGTGTGACTCAAATCAATAATAATGTATAACTCAAAGGAGAGTGAGAAAGGCAAGTTTAGAAAAATGTAGAAAAATGAACATTCTCAGTCCCAGGAAGGGAATGCTTTGGCCCAATGATGTGTTCTCTCTGATCCCAAGGACAAGTAAAACCTATTTGCATGAATTAAGTTACCTTGGATTCTAAATCGATTTCATGCAACCTGCACAGGCTTGTAATTATATTCAGATCTCCCAAGCAGCTTGCCTTCAGAGAGAGAATCAGCTTTGAGAGTCAGCTCGCCAAAAGATGATGGCCCCTTTGGTAGTCCTATTGCTCGTTATACATTAATACATTGATTTCTGGGAGCTTATGCGCCGGATCCTAAGAGACAGACTCACTTTCCATATGTCAGTAAATCAGGTTCCTGACACTATAAAGCTGACCACCAGACCCTAACACATAGTATCATCCTGCACTTTCATCCACAGGATATTGGTGCTTCCAAACAAGGAGAGAAGAAGCAATCCACACATTTCACAGGCGACATAACTAAAGGCACGTGGCTCGTATGTGGCAGAACCAGGACCAGAGTCTGGGCCTCCTCGTTCATTGTCCTCCTTGCATCACACATGTACATGAAACACTAGCTTTGTATTGAATCTCTATCTAAATCCCAGGCCGTAAGACAAACAGGAACCTCTAGGTATTCCAATCTGGGCACCATGCTAAGTAGAATTCATTTATCTAAGTGGCTATCGAATCCCCCCAACCCCCACCAACTCCGGAGGCATCCTGTTTTCTTCATCTGTGTCAACAAAAGAAGCTCTAGCATAAGAAAATCTTACAGAAGTTTATTACTGCCAAAGTGATGACAATTGCCAGGAAGCAAAATCTCCACAAATTGAGAAAATGCTCTGGAGAATGGCAGTTTTGCAGCTTAGTTTGTATATTAGCATCAAATGAGGAGATATAAGGATTTCATGAATTTCACTGGTGATAGGTTACAAGACATGAAAAAGCAAAACGGGAATTTCTGAGACTGGATAAAAAGCAAAGTGGAGAGACACGTACTTTTTACACTGGTGGGCACAGGGCAGTTAACATTTACAGCACATAGAGATGGTATTTGGGGAACAGGATGACAACTGAGGAGTTCTATGGTCTAATGTTCTGGTGCCGACAGTTGTTTCTGGAGGGATTTGGAAAAGAAAATTACTCTGAAGTTTCAAAGGTAAGTGATGTTAGATGCACAAAGACAGTAGACATTTTCAAAGGTAAAGATGAACCTTTGTCGAGGAAGCTGCAGGCCGAGGACGTGACTACCCACCAAGATGCAATTTTATGTTCAGGCCGCCCTGACCGCTGACTTTGGTCTCTGGGTCTGTCAGGCCTGCCATGTGGGCCTCCCCTGAACTTGTCAGGTTTAGTATGTGGCCCTTTTTTCGTCCACATCTGCCAGGTATAAAACTAATTCTCATAGTTTAAAAAAACAGCAGCATCATACCATATCTAACATCCAATATATGGGTACAGATGGCATTTCATGACACATGATGCTTTCCTACAAATGATACAAAGTGAAGAATAATTTCTCAAAGATAACAGGCTCTGTTGCACAATGATAAGCATGCCAGAGAGTAATTTTTCATCTTAGCAATTTCAACTGAGGAGCAGTTCCAACTGTCAAGACCCATCCATTCCTCACTTTTCCATTATGAACTGTATTCTAACATACATTACTAAGCCCCCATGTAACACACTGAATGCTATCATTTAGAATTTAAGTAGCTCTTCGAGAACACAAAGTGTTCTGGCAATCATGAATACTTTGCTCATAATGCCATCTCTTTGGAGGCAGACATAAACCATCCTCTTACTTTAACAGCTGAGAAACAAACACTGAATCAGAGCAAGTTAATGACACAACGGTCTAAATAACAAGCCCAGCTAGAATAAAAAGTGTATGTACCCAGTTTGGGCCATTCTACCCTAATATCTTTTAACCCTTCACCGATCAGCTCATTTTGAAACTTTCTTTTTGGCTAGTCGAAACCTTATTGATGCACTGGTCCAAACATGGACACATAGAAGTCAGTATAATGAATAAAAAACCCATCACCCTGTCATGCCAGAAGCCCAATATGCCAAGCTGGTACAATATTCTAATAAAAAAGTCCTGACGCGCCATTATGATTTAAATATTACTCAATGTTCACACAAATTTCCAATTTGGAGGTTATTCACTCACTGTTAGTAAAAGTTTCTTATTACTTAGTAAAATAAAAACTGAGATAACCATCTTGATACTTACCTACAATTTCAGCTCATATGAATTTCCTCTTTCTCTGACTCCAATACCATAGGGCAGGTCTCTGGCAAAAATTCAAGGGCCATCAATAGCCTGAAGTGTATAGCCTCCTCTTTTCAAATTTAAATACCTCACCAAAGTCATCTCTAGAGGCAACTACATTTAACTATGAAGAATGGCAAAAAGAATTGTCAATAGGTAGAGAAGCCCTGAAGGGGGTGGCTTCAAAGCCGTTACTCCCTACATCCCATTCTGAGAAAAGCAGAGCCTTGGCAACCCGCACACGTTACTGCCTGTGACTGCGCCCGACAGGAAAATGTCAGGGGCTCAGATGATTTGCCATCCATCTTCTGGTCGTCTCAGCCAGTCCTTTCCCTCTCACATGATGCCAAAAGCATATGGTTGTAAACAGTCCTACAGATGGGTGCAGAGAACTCAGCGGAAGCCGAGGGGAAAATCTGGCCTGCAGACGTATGGTTACACCACCGGGCCTGTGCTGCTCATAAACCATGTGAATGAAAGTATTTACAAGATGAATACAAGAAACACAAAACACGTGAACATAAAAGACAAGAATTTACTGAGCTACTGCATTTTGCCAGCTAATTAGAAAATCACTATTAGATTCATGACTAACATAAACATAAGACAGGGCTATATACTCTAAATCAACAGCCTCTTTTAGAGAAAGCAAGGCCCGTCAGTATATAAATTTTATTTGACGAAGCCAATTATCATCACCATCCAACACAACTGGAAACACAGGTTATACAGCAAAAAAGCATATTATAATAAGTATTTAAATTCAGACGATAAGCCTAGTCCCTCTCACGACATTATGGTTTAACTTATTCATATGCAGCATTTATATATTTAACATATTCACATTTCAATAATCATATAATAGACTTGTCCCTAAACTAATGTTTTAAAACTGAAGATGATTCCTGTATATGGGAAAAACAGCCAAAGTACAAAAGTAAAGTGTTTGCAGAGGGATGCTACCCACATAAGGCACCATTAAGTAAAGACAAGTTTTATAATATAAGTATATTCTGCATATTTTAAACGAGCCTGAGTCTACAAATGTAAGAATTTAATGACATAGCGATGGGTAATATCATTATTCTAAAGCCTTTCCTTTCTCCTGTAATTTCCAAAGCGACAAGGAAGCTGATTTTATCATATTGCAGCAGACTGCAACCGAAGAGAGCAAACTGTCATCACTCTCCACACATTCTCCTTTAAGTTATTATAAGCAGTTAAACACTGTGCTCAACTGCACATTAAAAAACACCAAATAACACTCTCTCAGCACACAGGGGTTTGTCTAATAGAAAGTCTAAGTTTAAGGGCAGTCTGGGGCTGATGCAACAAGGACAGATGTTGCCTCTCTCAGTGTGTGGGTTTCATCCTCATGGTCCCAAAAGGGCAGCAGTGTCTCTGGGCATCATATCCCTATGCCAGACAGTGAGGAGGAGAGGAAAGGAAGGAAGAGGAGAAACAGTGGGTGCAGCTATGTCTGCCCCTTTTAAAAGCTTTCCTGAAAGCATGTGCTACCAGTGACATATGTAGATATCACTGAGCTGACTGCATTACGTTTTAGTAATAGAAGTTGAAAAGGGTAGTTATTTAATGAGCATATGAGTGCTTTAAGCAAATGGGGCTCTGACATGAAGGGAGGAAGAGGGAACACACAGTGGATAGGCAACCAGCAGCACCTGCCACTGTCATGAATGCACTGCTTGTGTCCAGTGGTTTCTGTGTACAAACCCAACAAGACACAGTTCTGAAAGTCTCCAAAAAATAGAATCATTTTATATTGATTCTTTAAAAAAAAATCTTCCACCAAGGATATGTTTATTCATTTTAGAGAGAAAGGAAGGATGAGAGGGGAAAAAATCAATGTGAAAGAGAAACATTGATAGGTTGCCTCCCGTATGTGCCCCCAGCTGGGGATCCAACCCTCATCCCAGGTATGTGCCCTGACCTGGAATCGAACTCACAACCTCCCAATGCACTAGACAACACTCCAACCAACTAAGCCACCAGCAATGATTGCTGCCCCTAAAATCTCCAAGCTCAAACTGCCATATTTAATACCCAGAATGACTTTGGAACACTGTTAAGAGTTGTGCCTCTTCCCTTTCCTCACCATGACTCACCCTCCCAATCCCAGATGAAGGTTATGAAAGAGCTGGAAGCTTAGGGTGTACAGGTGAAAGGTTGGGGGCAAAGAGGAAGAAAAGGAAAGGAAAGGAGTCCTTGCTGTACACAGGCTCTATACTAGGCCCGTCACATGTTCATCTCACAGAAGCACAATCATAACTCATGAGAGAGGTAGCATGTCCCCATTTACAAAGGAGAAAACAGAAGCTCGACGCTTCTCACTCAGCAAATTTGACTAAAGCCAGATATCTTAAATTATTGGAATCGAGAACTCTCTTAACTTCAAAGTTCAAGTTATGTCATAAAACAAACTTTAGCTTGTAGTTGCTACTAAGAAAAAAAGGCAATTTCAATTAAAATATGTCAAGTAAAGCAAAACAAGACAATAACAGTGACCAAAATATTGATAGAAATAGTTTAAAGTCCATTTTAGCTTTGGCAGCATAGGTGTATATAACACAAAAAGGCCTTAGAGATTATAAATCTTTACATTTAAGGTTATAAATGTGGAGTATTATGTCTCAGAGAAGTGCATTTATGATATACTATAGGAAGAGGGTGTCTTTATGTTTCTAGTGTCTTCAGGGTTTCTGGATATATTCTCAAAAATAAAAATAGGCTTATCCTTTGAGGCAAATCATTCAATGATCAGATTGAAAATGGAGTAGGTACCTGGCTAGAGTTAAAAATCAAGAAGTTCCTCCTTTGGATTTCTTCAGTCTGGTGTGACCACTCACAAAAAGTTCAAATAAATGAAATGTCAGAACCTGAATTACTCCCCCAAAGCCATCCAAGGTGCCTTGTCTTCTATTGAGGCCAGAAAGCTAAATACTCCCCATTCCAGCCCCCTTGCTGGTCTTAATGAGATGGCAACTGTGGTTCAATGAGACGGGAACCCTTTTTTTAAAGAAACTAACAGCTGGAAAGCCCTTCTTAGTGCTTTTTAGCCTTTTGTTCCCCCTTCTTTCTGCCTGGAGAGTGATGTGACGTTGGAGGTGCAGCATCCATCTTGCCACCATAAGGAAAATGCTGCATGACACAGAGAAATAGAAACACAGAAGATGCAGGAGTGCTGATGACACTGAGAATCTACTGTGTTAGCCTTGTATTGTCTACCTGTAAACTTGTTATATAAGAAAAATCACCACCTTAAGTTTAAGCCTCCTTTAATCAGGTGTTCTATCATTTGTACCTGAAACATAGTGCTAACTGATACAACCAGGTCAGTGTACACCACATATGTATTCATTGAACATCAGGTCATATCTCTGTGGAAATTTTTTAACATTATTTAGAAATATCTAATAAAATATATGTAATGTGTTTTAATTTTCATATGCAGGGATTTTTTTCTAAAATAAGATTGTATTTGTCCTTTTTTATTATATGGAATAAAGATAAATGGAGTTGTAATTAAAGTCTAAAAGCTAATATTTTTCAAAATTCCAAAGTGAAACAAGGACACACAGGTGTTGATTCAAAGGAATTCAGGAAAATACCCTCCAGTCTCAGTACAGTATATATGTTTCTCTGTTACTTCATCATTTTTAAAAAATACTTTCTATTGCTTTTAGAGAAGAAGGGAGGAGAGAGAGAGAGAGATGGAAACATCAATAATGACAGAGAATCATTGATCGGCTGCCTCCTGCATGCCCCACATTGGGGATAGAGACAGCAACCTAGGCATGTGCCCTGACCAGGAATCGAACTGTGACCCCCTGGCTCATAGGTTGACCCTCAACCACTGAGCCTTGCTGGCCGGGCTCTTCATCAAATTTTTAGTATCATTTAGGAAAAAGCAGTATTTTCAAGTTCTCAAGGCAAAGAAGCTTTTATTCTTTGTCATATGAGTTTACAAGGAAAAGTTATAAAATAATATGTTTTATGCAGAAAAAATAAAATATGTATTTTATGTATATATAATATATAAAAACACACGTATATAAATTTCAAAAAGTAGTAAGTTTAAAAAATAGACATTTTTATCAATTTAAAGTACATATGACAAATAGTTCAGAGACAATTTTTATGTTGTCAAAGAGAAAAGACAGCAGAAGGTTTCAAAGAGTTTAAACCTTTACTCTGTAATAATACCTTGTAAAAAGAAAACTGGAAAATCCCATACCACTTTCTTCATTAAAATAATAGACACATAGACAACTGCCAAATGTATGTAACCTTCATCCTCCAGTAATGGATAATCTGATAATTCTTATGATGGGTAATCTCAAAAAATTTTTGAGAGCCATGTTTTGAAATTTCAGCCTCAGCTCCTCAAGCCATCTCCATCAGTAAGTGGGGTGCAAAGGAGCCCATTTGGGAAATCTATGATTTGACACCTACCCAAGCAGGAGGCAGAAGCCATATTCACACATGTTTAAAATAACCAACTTTCTGTTGGAGTTCTTATCTATGAGTTGTATTGTTTTTATTCCATTTTCTCAGAAACATTTTAATAACCAAATGGATTAGAACGTGTTTCTTTATTAAAAACCTCATCAGTATGTTTTAGACTCTAGTTTTCCATTTAAAAACTTCATTATGTTGTAGCTCTTTCCCAGTAGCCAGAAAAGTCTGGAAAGGGAGAAGAAAGAGCAGAAGGGGAGAAAGAGGATTAAATTAACAGGTGAAATTCTGTTTAGCATTATCCTTGAAACTACTGAAACACAGCTTGATTCTCCAGATTATATTCCAGGTGTATAGAAAGAATTGTACCTATAAATAACACCAGGATTCCTGGGAATCCGGAGAGCCGGTACTATAAAAGCGTCCAATAATGGGCACAGGTGCACCTGCCTTCTCTCATCAACTACTTCCCCCTGTTCCCATGAGTTAATGGGATCAAATCCTCAAAAATACAGATAGTTTCTTTGCCTACAGATGTGTGACTGTAGGCCCTGGAAGCTTTAATGTGTGAGCACATGTGATCCCAGAATGTGTTGTTCTCTGGAACTCACATCTGATATGCCTAAGCAGCAGCGTGAAAATTCTATAGGCATTGCCATCCCCTTCACAGTCTTGGCTTCAGAGGTGTTCCCTACGGCTGATGGGGCCTGCAGGGCAGTACAGCAAGGAACCTAGCCGGGTGTCATTTTGTGAGTTCCTGCAAGAGCTCCTCTTTCCTGACCACACCATCATTTTCTTCCAAAGACCCTGCCCTTTTTGAACCAGATGTCATTGCCCATGTCAACCCTATGAAGAGTGACTTAACTTCTCTCTTTTGTAACTGGAAGTATTTCTCAAAGACTAGAGCAAGAGCTTTGTTTCAAAGTGTTAACCTAGTACATGGCAGACTACTTCAAAGCAGGCAGTCTCGAGGTTATAGCTCTATCTCTAGGATTTCTTTGAACCTTATCAAGACCATGTATAAGAAATGTCTGGGAGGAATTCAAAGAAATTCTTATCATCCCTTCTGGTTTGTCTCCACCAGTATATGATCTGCTGTCAGACTCCAACGTGCTCTACTGATGCTGGTGTGTTGTCAGTAACAGTTTTCCAAGTTGAGATGATGCAACATGGTTGTTTGTTTACTTCATCAGAATCAGCACCAAGGCTAGGTCACAGGGAAGCAGAGAGTGAACCTCTGCCAAATACCACTCTCTCCAATGATGGATTATTTTAACAAAACAGATTTTCCCCCCAAAGAAATGTTAGACTTACTTGGGTGACAGTAACGTTCTCAGCTCATGAGACCATCTGAATGTTCATGCCCTCTTCTTTCACTATACTTTAGCAGCATACCAACTGTATTTCAGATTCACCCTGCAATGATTCTGCATCTATTGTTATTTCTGCGAGGGCACTCACAGTCTATCAGAAAACTAATTTTTCCTATCCTTAAAATGAGATCATATAAAATTATGTCACTTCCTAGAAAATGTAAATCAATTAAATAGTAAACTTAAAAAACTTTTAGATCCTTATAATTTACATTATTTTAAGTAAATAGCTTTCCATAACTGTCTTTTCTCTCCTTTTCCCTCATTTCATCAAACATGAACTACTTCAGTCCCTAGAGTCTGGAATCCTTTTTAGACTTTTTGACATTTACATAAATGCTCAATACTGATATTTTTGAATTTATTCTTAAACTGTTGTAGAATTTTTGGTAGAATTTGAAGTCTTTAACTAAGATTGAGTGTATAGCAATGAACTTTTTTAATCCAGTGACCTCCCAATATCTCATTTCTGTGCTTCAACATAACATGGGAAATTGAATCAGGAAAATATCTAACATCTAACCTATCCATTTCACTAGTTAATATGAGAAGGTGCTTGAATGGCCAGAGAGGCTCATTTGCCCCATAAAACTAGATCTTTGGAATTTAAAAAAATATATATTTTTAAACAAATCAACATTAACTCTACAATAGACTCATGTATTACTGTTGTTGGGGAAAAAAAACAATTACTCATTTTATTACATTGAATGAAAGATTGCCAGTATAGAACTGTTTCGACCAACAAAAATGGCAACATCATATACTTTAAATAAGAAGAACACTGCCTTCCAAAGGGATTAATGGGCTTGTAAAATAGCTGGAATCTAAACCCAGACCACTGTATTCCCACACCAGGTGGCCTTGCATTTTAAGCACACAGAGCCTCTTGACTTATCAGCTGTCTTTCTATTATGGTTTCTGTTTTCTACCATTCACAGACAAAAAAAGAAATGGGGGGAGGGAGAGTTTAAGGAGTTTTCTTCCTGAGGGGATTTTCTGCCTGAGGAGTAAGTAACAAAGACAATAAGACTATTTAAACCTTAACTGGCTACTGTATGGGGTTGAAATGGGCTAAATACTTCAATTTTACATATGCTTTTGAAAATAACATTGATTGTAGTTCTTCACAAATTAGGAAAGTGATACTTTTGCTTGTTCAATATAAAAAGTAAACAAGAACAGAATTATAAAGAAAATTAAGAATAAACAAAGGAAGCATATAACAAAACTGATGTGCATATTTTGGTGCCGATTCTTTTATTTAAAATTTTCTGTGCCTCTCTGTTATTTCCTTAGAATAAAAGAACTATTTACCCAGAACCCTTAAAGTGGAATGACTGGGACAAAGAGTGCATGGCTTCTGATAAATTCATTGGCAAGCTGACCTCCAGAAGGAGTGTTTCCTTTCACACATTCATTCGTTTTCTTTTGAAAGTGCTTTGACCCCCTCTTCCCCTCCACAGTGACTTTCATATTTATACTAGCCATTTATTTTTCTTCTTTTATGAACTACTGGATCACATTCTCTGTACATTTTCTGATATGGATAGTTCCACTCCTTTCTATAAATGAGACCATCTTAAATACCATCTTTTTTTAAAATTTTGTTTTATTACAAAGAGTATTACATATGTCTCCTTTTTTTTTTCCTTTGACATTCCCCCGGCCTCCCCTACCCCCCAGTGTCTTGTGTCCATTGGTTATGCTTATAAGCATGCATACAAGTCCTTCGGTTGATCTCTTACCCCTCCTCCCCCCAAACCTCCCAGGCCTTCCCGCTGCAGTTTGACAGTCTGTTGATGCTGCTCTTGCCTCTGTATCTATTATTGTTCAAAAGTTTATAATGGTCCCTATTATCCATGAATAAGTGAGATCATGTGGTATTTTTCCTTCATTGACTGGCTTATTTCACTTAGCGTAATGCTCTCCGTGCCTGCCTGCTTGTCCCTAACTGCCCTTCCCTGCTGGCCTGATCTCGCCCAGTCTCTGTCTCTCTTTGTTTTTCTCAGCAGTCCTCCAGGCCTCCCTGCCTCCCCGTGTCCCTCTTCCTCATTCCCAGCTGGGAGGAAGCAGGGCCAGTGGGCGCTGCTCCACCCTCTGCCAGCCCTCCCTTCCATCCAGGCCTCTTCAGGCCCAGTCTGTTTTGTTTCCTCATTCTGAGAGAGGCTCCAAGAGTGAGCTGGGAGGGAGGGAAAGAAAGGGAGAAAAGTCTGTGAGCTGGTGGTAGCTGTGTGTGTCTGTGTGTTTGTGCAGTTGTGAGTGAGTGTGAGTGCCGGCCCCGCCTCCTCCATCCCTGTCTCCGCTGCCACAAGTCCCCACCCACCAGAACCTGCTGCACATGCAGCCTGGGTGTTAGGTTGAGTCTCCGGTTGTGGATGTAATGGACCCAGGGTTTTTATATATTAGAATGGTGGAATAAAGTATACCAATGTGGTTCTAAATGTATGCTGAGAAAAATGCTGATGGCAAATCTACACTAATAAAAAGGTAATATGCTAATTAGACCGGATAGACCAGATGTTTTCTGGACATCCTGGACAAAGCCGCAGCGGCTGCGAGGGCCAAGGAGGACCGGCAGCCATGGAGGCTGTGAGAGCCAGCAGTGGCAGCAGCAGCGAAGTTACAACGGCAGCACCTTCCCCTGATCGTCCAGGTCGCCTCCCACAGAAGGAGGCCAGACTGCGGCTTAGGCCCGCTGTCAGTAGGGTATCCTCTGAGGGCTCCCAGACTGTGAGAGGGAGCAGGCCGGGCTGAGGAGACCCCCCCACCCCCCGCCAAGTGCATGAATTTTTGTGCACCAGGCCTCTAGTATACTATAAATGAATGAAGGTAAAGGGACATAAAGGAAAGTACTGTTTCTACTGTACTAAAACTGACAAAATGACAACACCTGGTGTGCAGGACGATGCTCCAATCAACTGAGCCACCCAACCATGGTTATCTCTCATGTTTTTATCTGTTTTTATATGGGAGTTCTGGGTTAGAACTACCTTAAGCCTTAACATGACAGAAATCATATGAAATGTAAATGGTCTAAATACATCACTTAGAAGAATGAGATCAGTAATGTGAATAATCCAATTATATCCTGTCTATAAGAAATTTCACTTCAAATATAATAATATAGGCAAGATCACAGGACATAAGATCCACATGAAAAATCAATTGTATCTTTACATACTAATAATTAGTGAGTGGATACTGAAATTTATAGTCACTCAAAAACATATGTTAGGCAAAATAAGCCAATCAAAGAAAAACAAACATCACATAATCTCACTTATATGTGGAATCTACTGAACAAAATAAGCTGACTAATAAAATAGATCTAGAGCAGCGGTTCTTAACCTGTGGGTCATGACCCCTTTGGGGATCGAACGACTCTTTCACAGGGGTCGCCTAAGACCATCGGAAAACATATATATATAATTACATATTGTTTTTGTGATTAATCACTATGCTTTAATTATGTTCAATTTGTAACAATGAAGTTGGGGGTCACCACAACATGAGGAACTATATTAAAGGGTCGCAGCATTAGGAAGGTTGAGAACCACTGATCTGGAGGCATAGAAGTATGCAACAGACTGACCATTCTCAGAGGGAAGGGGAGGGCAGGGTGGAAGAGAGTAATCAAAGAATTTATATGCCATATGTGCATAAACCATGGACACAGACAATAGTGAGATGAAGGCCCAGGGAGAAGGCAGCTGTGGGGAGGAGGGGAGCAATGGGGGGAAAAGGGAGGACATCTGTAATACTTTTAACAACAAAGATAATTTTTTAAAAAAATACAGAGAAATCTAACAAAATAGTATGACTATGCAGAAAACCATAAAATACTGACAAAAGAAATCAAGAGCTTAATAAATAGGGACATATAACATGTTCATTGATTTGAAGACTCAACTCTATAAAGTTGTCAATATTTCCCAAATTGATATTCAGGTTTAACATTATTTCTCTCAAATTCAAAGTAAAAGGTGTTATAGAAATTGACAAAATTATTCTAAAATTTATATGGAAATCAAATAAATTGGAGTAGCTAAAATAATTTTGAAAAAGAATAAAGTGGGAGGAATCAGTCTACCCAAATTCATGACTTATTATATAGCTACAGTAATCAACACTGTGTGGTATCATCGGAAGGATAGACACACAGACCAATGGAACAGAACTGGGAATCTAGCAGTAGTCCCACAAAAATATGTCCAACTGATTTTGTTTTTTACAAAGGTGGAAAAGCTAAAACCTTTTCAACAAATGATGCTGGGGCAAGTGTACATCTATAGGCAAAACAATGGATCTTAACTTAAGTCTCACATCTTATACAAACGTTAATTCAAGACGGATCACAGAGTTAAATGTAAAACATAAAATTTTATTTTAAAAAATAAAATAAAAACTTCAGGATTTAGGGGTAGGCAAGGAGTTCTTACACTTGACACCAATAGCATGAAGCCTAAAATTCAAAAAAAAATGATAGCTTGAACTTCATCAAATTTTAAAACCTTTGCTCTAAGAAGGGTCCTATGAAGAGGGTAAAGAGAAGCTACAGACCAGGAGAATATATTGGAAAAGCATATATGTCACAAAAATATGTAGAATACAGAAAGAATCTCAAATTTCAACAGGAAAAAAAGTAAGCCAATTGAAATGGCCAAAAGATATGAGCAGACATTTCACCAAAGATTATGTATACGTAGCAAAAAGGGCCAATGAAAAGATGCTCACCATCATTAGCCATCAGGAAAATGCAATACAAAACATCACACGTATCAGAAAGTAGTGACAACATCGAATGCTGGTGGGGATGCAGAGAAACTAAGAAATGGGGCCATTCATATGTTACTAGTAGGACCAAAAATGATAAAACAACTCTGGAACACCATTTGATAGTTCTTATAAAACTAGGCATGGAACTGCCATATAATCTAGCAATTGCACTCTTGGGCATTTATCCCAGAGTAATAAAAATTTATGTTCACACAAAAGCTTGTACATAAATGTTTATAACACTTTTTTTTATAACAGTCCAAACTGCAAAGAACCCAGATGTCCTTCAATAGGTGAGTGGTTAAAAAAGGTATGGTTCATCGATAGCATGGAATACTAATCAACAATAAAAAGAGACAAACTAATAATACACTTAAAAACCTGGATGAATCTCCAGATAATTATGACGGGTGCAAAGAAAGGCAATCCCAAAAGGAAACTGCATTTCCCTGGTGGCTAACGATGTTGAGCATCTTTTCATTTGCTCTTTTTCTAGGTGTATATCATTTTTGGTGAAATGCCTGTTCATATATTTTGTCCATTTTTCAATTAGATTGCTTATTGTATGACTCCATTTATATCACAATACAAATGATAAATTGTAGAAATGGAAAAGAGACTAGTGATTGGCAGGAGATTAGATAGGGACAAAAGGGAATTGGGCTATAAAAAGACAACATGAGAGATGCTTGTAGTGACAGAACTACTCTGTATCTTGACTATATCAATGTCCTGCTTGGATATTGTACTATAGTTTTTCCAAAGGTTACCACTGGAACAAACTGCATGAAAGTACATATGATCTCTCTATATAATTTCTTTTTAAAAAATATGTATTTTATTGATTTTTTTTTTTTACAGAGAGGAGGGGAGAGGGATAGAGAGTTTGAAACATCGATGAGAGAGAAACATCGGTCAGCTGCCTCCTGCACACCTCCCACTGGGGATGTGCCTGCAACCAACGTACATGCCCTTGACTGGAATCGAACCCAGGACCCCTCAGTCCGCAGGCTGATGCTCTATCCACTGAGCAAAACCGATCAGGGCTCTCTGTATAATTTCTTACTCTGCATGAAAACCTATAACTATCTCAAAATGAAACACTTAAATTTAAAAAATAATAGTAATTTATTGAAGACTTTGGTAAAACAAGACAAGGTCTAATAGTTTAGGTATGAAGCAGACTATAACACAATAAAGTTTTTTGTTTTAATTAAAAATCAAACAAGCAAACAAAACTCATAATAGCTCTCAAAGAAAAACCTTAGTAAACTGAATACTATGTGTTTTCCATATATGAATAAAAGGATATTAAGATATTGAGTACTATAATTTATTAACTTCATGTCCACATTTTACAACACTATTAATACTGATAATTGTGTTATTTCAATTCTTTCATTAATCAGGTGCTTCTAATGGGTTTTCTTATTAATGCTGTATGATCTTGGAAATGAATCACTCCTTTAAACTGGTAAACATTTATAAAAAGAAAATTAATAAAACTAAAGAAGAGAGAGTGAATGATCTTAGGTCTTGTTTCTAAGCTAATACAGCATATACAAGGAGAGGAGATGATTATGGTATAGTATTTCTAATGCATTTTTGGGCTAACAGATTTTAAAAAAAAATTAATCACAGGGCCTAGTCATTTTTTACTCTTTTCATATGGCTTCTCATGCTATTCTCAATGTGACAGCTGATAAACTTTAAAAACTAAATCTACACATAAGTTTTACCAACATCAGCGAAAGACTCACTACTAAGTCATGATGAGCAATTTCACTGCGGTTGGTCTCTAATTTGCATGATACATCATTGTTTTCACTTAAGAGAACTTCAGAAAACTCATACCAGGTACAAACAGCAGGTGTTATAAGCACATACATAATCTTCTTAATGTTGGCATTTGCCATGAGCCCAAATGTATCCCCAGCAAACATATGATGAAAAGTATACCTAATTATATGTATGGTCCTGTTATAATTTTTCACTAATAAAATGTTTCAAACTCAAGACAATCAGTATTTATCTTAATACTTTTTCTGGAAATATAGAAAACAATTTAAAGACAAATGTGACCAAGTTGTTACCAAAACTCAATTATTATATAAGATGTAGAAAAAATGCTTTTAAATCCACTCTTCTAAACTGGTTTAGGCTTACCCTAAAATGTAACAGTGGAGATTTCTTTGTAACTCTAAATTAGTGGAAGTGCATAATTATTCATTTAAATTACTAATATTATATGTGTGTGTGTGTGTGTGTGTGTGTGTGTGTGTATGCTGTCTTTGTTCATAGTTCCTGATTTACATGTCCCAGAACCTTTGGAATTTCCCCTACTCAAGTCACACAATAAATTATATTATTTTAAAAAGTATAAAATTGTTTCCCTGATGTTCAGGGAAGGAAAAATATACACATCCCTTCTCTGATTTTAAATCAAAGAATTATATAGTTAGAAAATATATATGTATGTATGCAATTTAAAACAACTACTTAAAAGACTAGGCTTTATACTTCATAATTATTTCACCATCTTATGAGAGAAAATGAGGAATAAAAACGTATATGACATATTTTATTCTACAAATTCAAAACAGAATTATAACAATGTCTTCTAATTTATGTAGAGAGAAGAGAGAATATATCTAAAAGTCCCATGTTTCTGCAGCTTGTAGATGTAAGAAATGAAACATCTTTTTCAATTTCAATACTTGAATTGACAATAATTTAAAATGTTTTATGCATTTGCCTCACTTTTTAAAATCAGAGTATTTCCTGAATCATTCTAGGTTTTCCTTTACTGTTGGGCTAAATGATTTTGTTTCATACTACTGACAGTCTGAAAATCTCTAGGAGTGGGGAGAAAATATGCAACCCATTCTAATTTGGTATCTATAGACTGAAAGCTAAGATGGTTAATAGTTTGTGCAAACTAAAACCAAGGTGGAATTGAATCAAATAAGCGACTTTGCTTTAGTGCATAATCTTTTCACAAATTAGTTAAGAATCACTTGTCAGATATAGGCATTTCCTTTCTCTCTTAATTTCAAGTCCTTTGCTATGGGTCTGATATCTGAGGCGGTCAGAAATTTGTCTTAATGATAAACTAAATGGTACACTATTATTATTCTATTTAACTTTTATTGACAAGCACAATAACAAATGATGCATCCATGAATTTATTATAGGCTAAAGATTCTACTAAATGTGAGTCTCTTCTTTTGAGGGCACATTCTGATTTGACCCAGAAGAATGTTTTCTAAAACTGCCCACAGAATACTAATTCCGACAGATGGTCTTCAAAAATCAGAATCCTTATTCCAGCAAGTTTGGGAAATAATAAATTATTGAGTTTGGCAAATCTTCTGTGTTTACAAGAAAGTGAGAGAGAGAGGGTGCGCGCGCGCCCGAGAGGTTCAATTACATAAATATACCATAACCCTTACTAAGAAAAAAAATACCAATCTGGTAAGAGTGAAGTTGTGGACAAGACAATCCTGGGCTACCTAGTCCCAACTGATTCTCTTCATCACAGGCTTATAAGAAGGATTCATTTCGGTTAGGGTGACAGTTCTGCATGCACAAGGAATCTGTGCCACTTGCAGACTAAAAGACAGAAGCATAGGTGTGAGTTATTCCATTCTTTTTCCTCCCTAGAATCCAGGTGCTCAGACAGCAGCATCAAAGGGGCCTGGGACCCTGAGCAACTAACTCTTCGGAGCAGAGCTTCTTCCAACTTGCATGGGAGAGTACAGTGTGCTGGACAAAACTCTGTTGGGTTAAATGACTGAGATTTCAGGGTTATTTATTACTACAGTATAATCTAACCCACCTTAGCCATTACAATAGTTCAATTTTGAAAAGAAACTTTATATAAAACAAATTATAGATGTTCTAATACTGGAAACCCCTTATTCATTCTTTATCAGCTAAATATACTTAAGAAACAAATGTGAAATTTTCCTTTTCTAGATCTTCATTAAATATACTTCACTGGCTCCTACATGATAGGCACTGCTCTGAACTAAGCTGGTTAAGTAATGTAAAAGACATGCAAGGCCCTTATGCTTATGGAGCATACACCCTGACTGTAAGGAAGAACATGCCCATGGGTGATATGCCCATTAAAAAAATGTTTCCTGAGAAAAATTTTATGGTAGTCATAGCAACAAAAATGAACCATTAGTTATTTTTGTTAGAATGACAAATTGGATACTAAATCAAATTTGGGTATTTCTTGGTTCTCTTTAGCATCAGAAACCTTTTTGAGTATAATTAATTTTAAAATTTATTAGGAAAAAATATATTCTAGGTAAACTGAAACAAATTTCACTTAATTCCATAAATACAATTTAAATTTTTCTTTATCACTAATCAATTATGTTTTTTATATGTTTCTATTGATTTAAGAAAGAGACAGGGAGAGAGAGAGAAACATCAACAATGAGAGAGAATAATTGAACAGCTGCCTCCTGCATACTCTCCACTGGGGATCAAGCCCAGAAATCATGGTCCGACGCTCAACCACTGAGCCACACCAGCCAGGCAAATCCTATATAATAAAAGCCTAATATGCAAATTGTTCAACTTAGAGTTTGACTGCTTGCTATGACGTGCACTGACCACTAGGGGGTGGCTCGGAACATGGCAGACATCGGAGGCAAAGCGCTGGCAGTGGGCAGCAGTGGAGGTACTGCCGGCCCCAATGGGCCCCAACGAGAGCAGGGCCGTGAAGCAGGTGAGAGGGTGGCGCCAGGCCATGGCGGGGTACCAGGCAGGGTTGCAGGGCTGCCAGGCAGGGGTTTGAGCTAGGGTTGTGAGCCTGGGGGCGCAAGCTGGGGCCTGTTCCCCACAGGCCACCCCAAGGGAGTCCATCCATGCATGAATTCATGTACCAGGCCTCAGTTTTGTTTTGTTTTGTTTTGATAATACTGTACATGAAAGCAACATTTTTATTAAGAACTTTATCTTAAATTTACAAAAATATTTTATTTTGAATGTTTACTTTTAGCCAGCCATGCCAACGCAAAACTATCCTCCTGTACTAATAAAATTAGTATGCTTTCTATGATTTATAAGAAAGATATTAATATAATTCATCATTATTTTTAGCTTGCTACCATAAAAAATATTTCAAACATGACACAATTTTATAATACATACATGTACCCTAACTACTTCTCCTATACTCTGTAAGGATATATTTTAAGATGCTGGTAATGCATCTATGTTTTATTTGAAAATTAACAAATATCAAAGGGATCTAAATCAGCCAAAGTACTAATGGCTGTACTTTATGGTCAACTAGTACTTTAGTCAATGCTAACTTGAGGAGTACTACAGTGTGGCTTAGAGAAGGACTTCTGAAGACATGAATTTGATCAGCCCTCATACATTTACTGTTAGTATAGTGAAGAGTGAAATAAGATAACTTTATGTTATGATTGAATAGATTAAAGCTTCTGATTGAAAGACTCTTAATTGGTTTAACTTTCCTCACAATTTAAGACAATCATCATCTTCTATCAGCTTAGTAAGTAACAGCCTACCTTCAGATTCACTAAATATTGCAACAATAGTGTCCTCCCTTGTTATAGTCAGAAGATGAAGCTTATTGCCACATTTTTCATTCAATGATAGCCCTTGCTCTGTTTCCCTTTTCTCTCTGCAACATTGTTAAGGTGTTAGTATTGTTTCATTAAATCCCTTTTTCTTGAAATCCCATTGTCTAATTATAAGTAATTCTTGGAATCCCCTTTATCAATTTTCCTGAAGAAAGAAGGATAGGAACCAATAAGAACATAATATGGTTAGAAACATTTCAACTCTAAAAAGGAGCTATTTTACACTATAGAGATTAACCATATTAGGTAATACAAAATTATCAGTATATAAGACACAACCACTTTTAGTGGCGTGACAAAAAGAAAAGCATTATAAACACAAAATTGGATAGTTTCTTGATAACTGTTTCTCCAGCACAAAAAAAGACTATTGGTGTTATTGGCCAACTTGGCATTCTTCATCAGTACCAAGGTAACCTAAGAGGCTGTTGTTGAGTAATGGAATTAATTAAACATTATATATATGAGTATTAGGAACTTCAGAAAGCAGATGTTAAACTCTCAAGCATTTTGGTACATACTATCTGTGATTAATGAAGCAACCTCAAACAGCCATGCTGTGCCATATTATTCTGTATTTTTTAAAAATGTAAGTTTCCCCAAGGACATACAATATAGCCTGTTATAAATAAGGTTTAAGTATTGAATATAAATCTCCCTAAAAAAATGCACAGGGTGAATGCTGACTTCTGAATTCCATTTTAAAAATGCATTAATCATTATAATATCAAAGTACTTCCAGAGAGTAGATAGAGCTTAGAAAACAATGCCTCTGAAAGCATTGAAAGCAATTTATTCTTCCTTTTTCTTTTTTTTTGTTTTGTTTTTTTACTTCATCTGATAATAAGCTTCTGAAATATCAGGATTTAAAGTGGCTTAAAATTTTCATGGCATTGCCCTGGCCAGGTGTCTCGGTTGGTTGGAATGCCATCTCATGTACCAAAGAGCCGTAGGTTCGATTCCTGGTCAGGACACATACCTAGGTTGTGGGTTTCATATGGGGGTCAACTGATTGTTGTTTCTCTCTCACATGATGTTTCCCTCTCTTATGTATGTTATTCCTAGAAATATCTGGGTTATTTCTTAAGGTAGTTTGAAACCAATGTATTTAAGTAATGTTCTGATATGTTAAAGCAAAGTGATGTAAATTAATTAAATATTTTAATTTCCATTTTCAAAGTCATTCCTTTATTCAATATAGGTATGGGTTTATTTTTCACTTTGCATTGAGCATGTGGGAAGCTTTCTGTTATCATACAAACTGCCCAACTAAAATCTAGACTGCAATTATAAAATTTATGGGAAAATCTGCAATATGGTACAGTCTTTTTTAAAAAGTTCAAGATATCCAATATTCTTCCCGATTGAAGTGAACAGATTGAAAATATACATATAAAAAGGCAGGATCAGATCCCACAGGTAAGAAGAGAGAGAATATGTTTTTCTTATGATATACTGAAAGTTCAGCAACTTGACAATATAATCTCCCAAGTAAAACAAAACTATCAATTAAGAACGTCCTCTTTCTACATTAACATCTATGCTTTAGTATCTGAATAAGTTAATTATATAAGCACTCATTTTTTGAACACTAGAGGGAGTGCATAAGAGAAAAGAAGAAAAAGCAGCCAAATATTGTTATTACCTAGTTATTGAGTATTGTATATAATATTGGACCTTTGCAACAAACTGCTTGCATATTTCTTACAGATACAGTGGAATGATTAAAACTCATTTAAACAGTAGCCAACATCCCTTTTTATATGTTCTTTTCCGGTATATTTAAATTTGAGAATGAATAATGGTAAGAAAGGTGAACAATATTCAAGAAACAGAAAAACCTAGTGCAGGCTGGAGATAAAGTAGCAAGAAAGGAGGGGAGAGTGATAACAGGGTAGGAAGGAAAATGCTTTGAGGCCTCATAACCATTGTTAGCTCTTTGACTTTGAATGAAATGGGAAGTCGCTACAGGGATGTGAGCAGAGTTATGTGATATAGCTTTATCTTGACTCCTGAGCTGAAAAAAAAAAGCTTAAGGAAGCAAGAAAGAAGGAGAATAGGTTACTGTAGCAATCCAAATGGGAGGATGTTGGCTACTGATGGTAGCAGTGGAGGAGATAAGAAATGATCAGTTATGGGAAACATGTTGAAGATATAGTACAGCCAACCAGGCTTTCTGGTGAAAACTGTACATAATGCACGAAAGAGGAGTTGATTATGACTCCACAGTGGAGAAGGATGAGAACACCATCAGTTGACCTGGAAAAGACTGAAAAGGATTAGGTTTTGAGGGAGGGAAGAGATCAGGGTTCAATTTTGGAGATGGTAAAGTAAAGAGATGAGGATATAGAAGAGGATTAGGCAGTCTGGGATAGGACCATGAGGGAAGGTGAAGCAGAGCATTGCATACAGGGGCAGAGTGTAGTCAGCTGACCGAACCACAGAGACAAACAAAAGTACCTAGAATTAGACCCAGCTCGGCAGGAGTTGCCAAGGCAACGTGGCTGGCTGGGGAACACTAGACCAGGCTAGGTGAGAACAGTGATGTCACCTCGGACCTCAAGTGGCAGTCTTCAATCAGGTCCTCCAGCTGGTGGGTGCTGGGGTCCAACCCCAGCAGGTCCAGGGGTCCCCAAAGGTGTGGATGGAGTCGGCGAAGAAGGAATGACACGGAGACAGCGTTCAGTTGATCAGCAGCCTTGCCAGGATCTCTAGCCACAATCTCCAGCCAAGTTCTGTGTCCATGTTCTCTTGCTTG
>NW_006285040.1:362182-371132 GCF_000327345.1 Myotis davidii
GGTAGTAAAAGATTATGTAGCTTAAGCACGATTGTTTGTAGTTAAAGTGATTAATTACCTGCCTGGCACTTAGTTAAGAGGTTTTATTCCCTCCCTAACTTCAGGGGAAAATCCCTACCTGGGGAAACAACCTTTCTCGGAGAGGTGACCTTGGTTAAAACACAGTGCCAAGAAGGCGAGCAAACATATTAAGAACAGTATGCCATATATGCCAGGTCCCTTGAAACAGCAAGGATGGATCGGCTCCCGGCAGGTGGGAACTTGAGCCTTGAAATGATTGGATGTTGCACAGAATTCTTTGAAAGAACAAATCAAAAGCCAGCAAAGCATATATTTACCTCTAAACAAAGATTAAGTAGTACCCGCTTTGGGACCCCTTCCTGATGCCCCCCTGCGGTAGGGAGTTGTCTATCCGTCAATAAATTTTGCTTGTGACAACTGTATTTTTGTCCGTGAACTCATTCCTTGATTTTTCAGACAACGACCATATTTCAGTTTCCTCTTTGGGGGTCCCACCGAGATTCACCCAGATCTAGGGAACAGTAGGAGACCTGCGGAATGGGTAAGCGAAACGGACAAGCAAAACAGGCTCTCTCTCTCTCTTCTGCTCTCTCCCTTTATCTGGAGGCAAAACCACTAGGCTCCTCTTGGCCAGTTAAAGGTGATTAGTGCGGCTGCCCGTCTTAAGACTCAGGAGAAAGGCTCTCCGGGGACAGTCATTCTAATCCCTTCCATCCCAGGAGAATGTTGGAATGACTCTGAACCTGGTTTCCCGCTTTTTCTCTCTCCTTTTGCTATTCTGCCCCAAACCGGGGTCCCTGGAGTCCTGACTTTGGTAGGTTGACCTGATGACTATGGGAACTCCTTCACGCAGGAGCCCAATTGAGTGTGAGTGGACAGCTTTTCCACATGGCCAGTCCCTCCTCAGTCCAGACTCCACAGGCATTAACTTCTTTCTCTCTCTCTTTAGGATTTACTGGGGGAAAGATGGTGTCCAGATTTTACACAGGTTGCTGTCTGTCATTCTCACCCACCAGGATGCCCTGAATATCTGCAAAGACTTACTTTTGTGTGAGCTTTTGCTCCAGGAGAAGTATCTACAATTTTATAAACTGTTAAAGGGGGAGAGGGGGCGGGGAGGGGAACAGATTAAGAACCACTGTAGCTAGAAGACAATTAATTTCACAGATATATATATGAACACAGCTTGAAATCTTAGAATAAAACTTGATATTATGAAAGAGGTAAATAAACACCAATGTGTTAGCTTTCTTATAGTACTAGAGAAGAGGACCTGTTAAAAATCATCAAATTTGCTTTCTCTAGACTAGTATGTTATATATTATCTGTAGTTAAAAATCTTTTTATAGTATGCCAAACACCATAGTAATTATAGCACAATGGGCATAGCTATACAATTTGACTCACTTTAATTATTCTAAAAGTAAACTTATCTCAAACATCAAACTGCAGTAGTATTTGCAAAGCAGGAGGAAGGAAAACAATGATCATAAATATAAATTCTGTCTTAACAATGTTCATATATATTTCTTATCTAAAGTAGAGTCTGGAATCTTAATTCCTTGGAATCCTCATGTCCTTTCATTTTCAAAAATAAAAACAGCTTGTGCCATTGTGAACCTCAAGAAGGAATATATCTGCAAAGGACTCCTCAAGGTTAATGGGACCCCAATTCATAACCAGTCCGGAAGCCACTGCTGACAGAGGCCTCTCATGCATGCTGAATTCCAGGGGAAAGCTAAGGACTGCACAGTGTCCCTGCCATCTACATCAGCCCTTATAAAGGAGTTGCTAGTATTGTCTTCTGACCAATAGGTGGAGATTTTCCCTGTCCAATAGGAGCTGTGTAATTATGTCTTCATTTGCAACTTTACTGACTAATCAGAGCAGCTCCATAATGAGCAATCAGAATTAACCATTCCAATAAATCAGGACAGTGACAGACCAATCAAACAGTGCAAATTTTAATTCCTCATTTGCAAAAACAAAAACAAAACAAAACACACACACACACACACACACACATAACAAAATGAGGGACTAAGGATTTTCTCTATAAAAGGTGAACACCTCTTTGTCTGGTAGAGTATGCCTTTGGCTTCCGGACATGTGCTGCAATTCACAGGTTTGCAAACTGTTTACCTGAACAAAGTTTCTCCTTTTACCATGCCCTAGGTTGAGTTTTCTTGTTGGCTTTCAGATTGGTGCTTTATATGGTATCTTTTATTGGTACCATATAAGGCAATACCTTTCCTGATTTAACAGGCCATTTTGATTTGGACATTACTTAGATATACCTATTTCCTCATTTATTGCTACTTTCTAGTTCTTGTTTATAGCTGAAGTAGTGGTGACTTGGTTTACTAGGTCCTATGGGAAACCTTAATTTAGAATATTTCATCCTAATGAACTAACTTTAAATATAATAAAAATAAACACGTCTATCCATATTACACTGGAAAAAAATGAATAGGATTTTCAAATATGTGAGGGGAGGGTGGCTTACAATCAGCAAATTCACTTAAGAAATCTAATTATAAATATACCTATAACATTATTAGCCAGCTCAGTAACTTTGTACCGGGTAAAGAATTTGATAATTCAGTCATACAAGAAAGCGAAACAACTGTCAAACTCTAAACATCTCAGAAAACTTAAAGATATCACCTCCCTTCTAAGGCAATTTGATAATAACAAAAGAGAATAAAAGTTTCCCAAATTCCTTTATTCACTTGAAACAGCTGTATACAATGCTAGATATCCATTAGTTGTGCCTTTATTTTCTGTCATAATACAAAAAACTGTTTCACTAATATTTTTGTTTAAGACTAAGTAGGTCAAAATTAATCACCTATTTATTTGGAAGATGCAAATTGCAAGGTCTAATTAACTCACTAATAATTTTGCCTCAATACTAGTACCCAAAATTGACCAAAATACATAAAAACAATAACTGTTACCACAAAGAAACAATAAACTATACAAGACTTAAATTTAAAAGTTGATTAGCTTCTCTTGAAATTTAAGAAACAATGTCCACATATATACTCTTCCTGGGAGTAAATATTTGTGAAACTCTCTGGAAAACACTGGGAATAAGTATGGAAAACTAAAACTTTCACACCTTTGTCTTCTAATAAAATGTAAAAAACAAAAACAAAAACAAATAGAGCTTAATAATAAATAGTGCTTAAATGCCTGGGCTCTCGTAATAAATTGCCTGGCATTCAAACCTCACTTCTCCACTTACAATGAAGTGATCTTGGGCATGTGACTTAATAGCTCTGGCCTGATTTCTTTAAAAAAAAAATCTATTGTTGAAAGTATTACATGTGTCCCCTATTTTTCTTCATTAACCCCCTCGTACCCATCCCACACCCTGCTCTAGGCCTTCACCACTACTGATTGTGTCCATGGGTTATGAATATATGCATACCAGTTGATCTCTTCCCACCCACCCACACCCCCCTTCCCTCTGATATTCCTAAAATGAAATAATAATAGTACCTTTTTCATATGTTTTGAGGATTACAAGACTTAAATATAAATAAATTGCACTTAGAAGAATATCAGATACCAAGTAAAATCTGTCTTAGCCATTTTTATTTCCAAAAGTGTTCTTTTTTTGTGATATTTAACAACAATAAAAAATTGGAAATAAATCGAATGTCCAATATATTATGGGGACTATAAAGTAACATAACAGATCTACATAACAGTTATGATATAATACTATTGAAGAAAGCAGAAATCACTGTGTATAGTTTCACAATTTTCTATGACTTCATCTATCCTATATAATAAAAGAGTAATATGCAAATTGACCATCACTCCAACACACAAGATGGCCGCTCCCATGTGGACACAAGATGGCTGTGACAAGATGGCCAGCAGGGGAGAGCAGTAGGGGGCGACCAGGCTGGCAGGGGAGAGGAGCTGGGGGCAACCAGGCCAGCAGGGGAGGGCAGTCAGGGGAGACCAGGCTGGCAGGGGAGGGCAGTTAGGGATGACCAGGCCAGAAGTGGAGGGCAGTTAAGGGCAAATGGGCCAACAGGGGAGCAGTTAGGCATTGATCAGGTTGGCAGGGGAGTGGTTAGGGGTTATCAGGCTGGCAGGCAGGTGAGCGGTTGGGAGCCCGCAGTCCTGGATTGTGAAAGGAATGTCCTACTGCCCATTTAGGCCCGATCCCATCAGACATCCATCGAGGGGTCCCAGATTGGAGAGGGTGCAGGCTGGGCTGAGGGACACAATCCCCTCCCCTGCACAAATTTCGTGCACCGGGCCTCTAGTGTTAAAATATTCATACAAAAAAACAAAGAAAATATAGTCAAGTGTTCAACATATCTATTTATGTGTAACACTAAGGATAATTTTTATTTCACCTTTAAAATTTTGGGATTCCCTCCCCCGCCCCTCAACCATAATTCTATAGCATACTGTATTGCTTCTGAAATTAGATAAAGAAAAAAAGTTCTTTAAAAAATTACCACTTTGGCAGTGAGGTTGAGAGAGGGATGCATAGGTGGAGCACAGCAATGATGGGAACATGTCATTATACATTTGTCCACACCCATAGAATGCTGACTAGCAAGAGTGAACCATAATGTAAACTGCAGACTTTGGGTGATAATGATGTGTCAATGTAGGCTCATCAACTATAAACAAATGTACCCCTCTGGTGGGGGATGTTGATAATGAAAGAGGCTACACCTGTGTGGGGATATGGGCTACATAGGAAATGTCTGTACCTTCCCCTCAATTTTGCTCTGAACCTAAAACTGCTCTAAAAAAATAAATAGAATCTTTTTAAAAAATATATTTTATTGATTTTTTTACAGAGAAGAAGGGAGAGGGATAGAGAGTTAGAAACATGGATCAGCTGCCTCCTGCACACCTCCCACCGGGGATGTGCCTGCAACCAAGGTACATGCCCTTGACCAGAATCAAACCTGGGACCCTTGAGTCCACAGGCCGATGCTCTATCCACTGAGCCAAACTGGTTAGGGCAAAATAAATAGAATCTTAATGAAATAAATAATTAAATTTATTTTTAAAGAAAAAGTTTCTTTTTTTGTTTTCTAATATGTTGTTTTTCATCTTGATGTTAGTTATAAACATTTTAATCAGAACTAAATCAGCAGTCTATTGGAATTTAACCCCTCTAATTCTCAAAAATCGCCTAAGGAATTTTTCATGATTAGTTCTATAGAAGTTTCTGTAGTTAAATTTATTTGGGGAAAATATATTTTATTCAAACTTTTATTGAATCTTTTCTCCTACAGTTTGATTTAAATACCTAAGATCCTCAGAGCAGTAATGGTAGATAAAAAAAACAAAACAAAAAAAAAAAACATAACCGGGGAAACAATAAAATCAAGGGCATTGGTTTTATTATCTATTATTTCACTATTACCAGAAGCAAACATTTATTTCTTACTTTAGTCTTGCATGGTTCTCTGCATTGGCAATAAAGACAGTAAAAGATGGTTATTGGTTATCTTTATTTTCTCAGAACCATTATGCATTTTCAGTAACATGCTAAGCTATCATGCTTAAGAACAGAAAAATTAGAAAGCATTTTATCATTTGGTAAACATACTCCAGTTTGGGATGTAGATTGTTGAATTGAGTAGTAAAAAAAACAGAAATTGCTACAATTGAATGAACTGAGCAATTTCACTCATTCACAACTTTAGAACTTGGAAAGCAATGGAGATTATTCTTTATAATTTGTTTTTGTAATGAATTTACATGCACAGACTCATGAATCAAAAAATGGTAGGATTTCCTAGAGCAATAAACTAAACAACTTTAAATAGATAAACCATTAAAAAAACCACACACTTAAAAACAAAAATATATTGAAGATAATTGTTAATTCTGTTTTCATCAGCCCCCAAATGGATTGTTTCCTATGGGTTTTTAAACTTTTCAAAATTAAACTTACTTTTAATTTGTTTCTGTCTATGAAAAATTATGGGTGCTCTCCAATCCACAGCCACAATGCTGACACACCTTCCCACCCATGAAGTCAGTCCATGAGTGATCCCAGGGCACTGATCTTAACTGGTTCCCTGTTCCTACATGATAGTTTTGTCTACGCACAAGGCTTAGCCATATATGCATATATATCTTCAACCCACAGAGCAACCTTGTCACTTAAAATTATAAATTGCAACACTGTGAAAATGTTCCATGTTATAATCAGTCTAAATTAAAATAGAATTCACCTAAAGTAGCAATGAATTTTGTTTCCAAATAAAAGGCTGTTTATTACATATTTCAATTTCTCTCTAACTAATGAGATCTGTGATCCCACATTAACACGCCCATTTGATGCAAAACAGTTCACCTCACCAGTGAGTTCTTCATAAAAGAACAGGCAAATTGGTACCTAGAGATGTCAGGTTATTTGAGAACTATTTTTAAAAAGCAATGAGTCTTTTTTCTACATTTCTAAAAATGGATGATCCCACACCTAAAAACCAATAATAGTTAATTTTAACCCTAAAACTCTAGAGTTTTGCCACTATTTTTTTTTCAGTGTAGAAAAGAGCAACATGGATTAATCTTGTACTAACTTCCTATTCATTCCTATTTCCTGTTAATTCCTTCTCCTCTCTATCTTTTCAAATCTCATTCACATCTCAAAAGAAAAGATCCAACATTTTCCTTTTTGACCTTCCATTTTCCCAAAGAACTTATCCTTCATAATAATCTCTGGTATTTTGCCCTAGATGGTTTGGCTCAATGGGCAGAGCGTTGGCCTTCAGAATGAAGGGTCCCAGGTTTGATTCTAGTCAAGGGCACATGCCTGGGCTGCAGGCTCGATCCCCAGTAGGGGGCGTGCAGGAGGCAGCCGATCAATGATTCTCTCTCATCATTGATGTTTCTATCGCTCTCTCCCTCTCCCCTCCTCTCTAAGATCAATAAAATATATTTTTTAAAAAATCTCCAGTATTTAGTTGTAACAGTTGGGATCTCTTGTATATGGTATTGATCCCTTTTTTTTAATCATGGGAATCTGAATAAATTGTTTCTTAAAATTCATATCTCACCATCTTTTTAAAGCTTCTACTCTCTCCATCAAAGGTTTATCATACTACTAAGTACATAGCAAGTACTGGTTTATTAATCTACATATACTCACTCTTATTCTCAATTCTGCTTTATTTCCCCTATTAGATCATAGTGAGAGTGGCCACTAAACGCAGTAATGCCTTTTTACACTATTGATGTTCAAAGACATAATAAATGCATCGCAAAATAACCTTCTGAGCACACTGAGACTAGAAATTATAATTTATTCATCTTGGTAACACTAAAAGATAATATAGTATATAGCAGGTGCTGAATAAATAGGTTGAATTATATTTAAGGCTTTTCCATTGTAATACAGAAGACCAAAACACCTTTATTACTTTTGAAAAGTCAAGTTATTTGAGGTTTTACTAAATTCTGAGGACAGAATAAAACTGCTCTTAAACTTTGTAGAAATCCTGTTCCTCTTCTTTCAATATATAATCTAATTATAAATGGTTAAGCAATTCTTAAATAACTAGTCATAAAAACACCAAAAATAATAATGGAGTTTTGTTACTAATTATTGGCATTGCAAGAAGCTACTATTATGTTCAAATTGACCATACTACCTGAATTTTCAGGTTAAATAAAGTTCAGAAAACTTCTAAAAAGAAAACCAATTTTAAAATAATCTGAAACAAAAGTCCAATATTGTTGTTGAAGAGTTTTTGCAAAAATAAAGAACAGAATATTTTAAAAATATATTGCATTTTAGATAGAATAAAAAAGGAAAGTAAAACAAGTGTCATGTTCACTGATACAGCAATCTAGTCATAATAGCTTTTTAATTTCTGTTCTAATTTAATAAGAGTTCTCTGCTCACTTGTATCAAAATATACTAAGGCCTACAAACACAGCATTGCCAATAAAGGAATTAGAATTCTAAATATAAGAGTTTATATTTAATAAATGTCAATGATAAACTGTCAGAATTTTGAGTATAACAACTGATGAATTTATAGTGACATTTATATTTATAAGTCATAACTATAGAGACGAATAAAGTTTATAATTTACAAAGTTTTCAGTTACTCCTCCATTAAAAACTACATCAAAGACATGTTCAGTCACATGTGCAGTATTATCTTTGAAAGATAAATGCTGGACAACTGCAAAAGGTTATAGGTTAAACATGCCCTATAAATATTTTGTTCTCAAAATATCTCTCCTATTATATAAATAGCCAACATTTTCAGATTCAGCCATAGTATAATACAATTCCATCTGCAGACCTAGGATGATGATATCCTCACAAAAATAATTAACAATCACAGCACATCATTTATCACTCATAAATTTCACTCTCAGGGGTGAGATTTTCACCCCAAGAGGCCCTGGCAGCCAATCACACTTCCAAAGCATCAAGCAAAATTTTATCACTAGATCTGTTTAGAAGACAGATCCTTTCATTTACTTGGTTGCACATTATCTATGCTTTTTCATTCCTTTTATAAACTACCTGTTTCCCCCCCTTAAATATTCTCCAGTAAATGAAAACACAGAAAGAGTAAAAGGAAGAGATATTCACGGACTCCTTGCTTTATTTCTTTGTGATTCTAACCAAGAGCCTTAGGGAGGTTAAAAGTTTCACGATAGCTCTACATGATCTCCCAATATTGACAGAATAACGAGGCAAAACAGCACCACGACCATGTGCAGTTTCTTGTCATTTATTCTGTCTCAAGTAGGGAATGAAGTGACACATCGTAAGAAAGGATATGCCCATAGATGCGGAATTTGATTGACTACCTTTCTCTTCAGCTCAACCTCCTCGATAAGACAGTAAATATGTTACGTGCTGATGTAGGTTTTCCACATGCCCACACCCCCCCCCCCCCCCCCCCCC
>NW_006285040.1:371843-373800 GCF_000327345.1 Myotis davidii
CCTCAACAACTATAAAGCACAGTTCTGCCAAAAGGAACATGGCCAAATTTGTTCATTTTTACAACGTCATAATGTTTCAGATGAAAACACAGCCTGCCAAAAATGTCAAATGAAAGGATAACAAAGAAATGAGCAGCATCTTTAGACTTGAATTTGAATGCATCAACTCGCCATCTGTCAACCAGTTGTGAAGTAATGATCCTAGAGAAGCCCTGCAAACATGAGCAAGTTTTATCCCCACATCTATCAGCTCCATCAATCTCCACTCTCAGGACCGCAGCAGTAATTACGCTCTGTCTGTGGAACACCTACAGGAATGGCATTTGCCACGGCAAACAGAACTCTGCCCATGAAGGGTCATTTCAGCAGACTTGCATTTGCTCACAGAGGCAATGGGGATTGGGGGGAGGAAGGGTGGGTGGGGTGGTAGGTGGGGAGGTCTCTTTCCTCACACTTGGATTGGAAACTGGACAGAGGAGGTTAATCTCTAGAGGCCAGACATCCAAACAACCTTCCATTTCCTCCCACTTGGTCTCAGAAACAAGATTACAATTTTGGACCTAGACTAAGCCCCCACCCCTTCCCGTCCCGCCTCTGCACCACCACCTCAGAAGTTACAGTCTTAGCTCTGGAGCAACTGCTGGGTGCGTCCTCCCAGACGGAGAAGCACACCGGGCGCCCATTAGGTAGCCGAACAGTGGGCTGGGACTCTGCCACTAGCTCTGCGACTCCACCAGCTGCCAGCCGGCTCGCGGGAGACCCACCCCTCCCAAGCCAGTCTTCGCCCCCGCCTGGAGCAGCAGCTGATTTACGCAGCTCAGCCCAGATACTGCCTCCGCTTCTTTCTCTCCGGCGGTGGGAGGGCAGAAGTGGCATAGATGGGGAGCAGGAAAGAACCAAAACAGTCCCGGTTCCCAAGAGCAACACACACACACACACACACACACACACACACACACACACACACACACACACACACACACACACACACCACGGATGCGCCAAGCTCCCCAGGTTCCATGCCAAGTGGGAAACAAGAAGGAAGGGGGTAGAGGAGAGGCCCAGAGTTACTAGGAGAGACATTCGCAGGAGGGCAAGAGATGCCTCAGAAACTGCGAAAGTGAGAAAGTCCCAGACCCCCTCCACGTCCCCAAGTCTGGGCTCTCCTGCCAGCAACCGGGTTCCCTCCTTTCCAGCGGGGCTCTGAGGGCGGGGAGGAGAGCTGGAGCCGAGCTTCCCCCGGGCTGCCCTCCCCGGCCTGGCCCAGGGCCCGGAACCCGGCCCCGCTTCAGCTCCGGCTTGGGAAGGCTGCCAGGCAAGGACAACTTGCCAAAGGACCCCAGGTGAGCAAGAGGGCAGGCGAGGAGCAGCTCGTACGCCCCGGACCGGGCTGCTCACGTCTCCCTAGGTCGACACACCCCCGTTATCCCCCTCCCCCGACATCACACACACACAGAGATCCGGAGACACACGCGCGCTCACCCCTCCCACTATCCCAGGTCCATCGATTAAAACACTAGTTGATTTCTTCCTGTTTTTTTTTTTTTTTCTAAAAAAGTACAGCAACTCTTCTCAGGAGTCGCCGGAGCAAAGAAAGTCTGTCCGCAGGCTTCTTACTATAGTTTCCTGGGAATTAAGAAATCGGGCGGTCCCTAGTGAAAACCCGACCGACACCCCCAGGGGGCAAAAGGGGCCGCACTCCTTCCCCACCCCTGCGCCGCTCACCTCCTTAAGTTCCTTGGCCACGTCCTTCAGGTCGCCCAGGACTAACTCCAGATCCTCCACGATGATCTTGATCTGTTCCTTCACCTTGGTCTTGGAGCCTGCTGGCGGTCCCTCGGCGAGAGAGGACGAGGAGGGGGTCCCCTTGGGCTTGGAGGACATTCTTTGGGGCCAAACGAGGCAGGTCAGCGGAGGCGGGCAAGCGGAGGCTGCTGCGCGCCCCCGTCCCTGGCGC
>NW_006285040.1:373852-377617 GCF_000327345.1 Myotis davidii
CGGCTGTCAGCTGCAGTCCCCGCCGCGGCACTTCCCTCCGGGATCTCTCCCGGAACCCCTGGGCCTCAGAGGGCGGGAAGACAAGTTCCTGCCTTGCCCACCCCCGTGTCTGGATCCTGAAAAGCCCTCATCCCCGCAGCCAGCCGTCTGTCTTCTCACATCTAGACTAGGTTCCTCCTGCTTCCCCCTCGCGCAGAGACCCACCACGCTTTCCGATCAAGTCAGAAAGTCGCATAAATCGGGCCAAGAGTTGGATTTAGGGTCAGTAAAGCGACCCTACGTGTTTATCCAGGACCCAAGTATGCCCAGAAGGCCTCCAATCATTCTCAAAGCGACTAAGAGGTCCACAGAGGTGTTCTTACTTCTGCAGAAATAAATAGCGACCGCTCACCCCCCTGGACTCATGAAATCAGGCAGTGTTCTTGAAAGAGGTTGCCCAACCCTGTGGATTCCACAAAACTAACACGGGTTTATTAATTTTAAGTCTCTACACCAAAAATCCCCTGGAAGACTGTCTGAGTCATCTTGGCTGTACTTATCTGGGACAGCGATCCTTTTTTTTCCTTTCTATTTTTTTTAACTGTCCTTCCTCTTTTCGTGACCTATGCTGATGTATGTTTTGGCCAGAGGAGAAAAGTACCCTGTTTGGATCTCCTCTTGAAGGAGCTGAATAAGAGTCTGCCTGGGACTTTTCTTCCCTTTTTCTTTCCCTCCCTCCATTTCAAATCTCCTGCTATTAACTAAATAGGAAATAACTTCCTGATGGTTCTGTCAAAAGGGCCCAGGGAGGGGAATTAATGGGAAGCCTTCAGTTCCATTCTCAGTAGGTAGCTACCATTCTCATTACCTAAGTTTTCATTTCCTTAGTAGCAAACCCATGGGTTATTAGCTACTGACCTGGCAGACTGGTTTCTTTTATTTTCTTCTGGGCACACTATTCCAAATCATTATTTTAATAGGTTTTGAATTTGGTCATGTCTTAGTAGGGCTTTCTGCTTCTTGCTGCTCACACTCCAGGTCTATCCAACACACTTTTATCGCATGAAGACAATCCTGACTGCTCTCCTCTTCCCAGTTCCTTAAGCCCCTCATAATCCATCACTGTCATCATTCTAAACAAGACATCTTGACACAATCTTTGGGAGTCATATTTAAAATATGGAATAAAAAGGAGACAACATTAAAAATAGAAACTTAGAAGTTGTGTCAAATGAATAACAGCATGGAAAAGCCAGTGGAAATAGAAGGTGGAAAACAGAGGTCGCTGGAAGGGAACTAAAATAAAGAATAAAAGAAGCAGCGTGCAGTAAGCAAATCGGAGAGAAGAAAAGAGAAGAAGTAATTACAAGTGTTAAATGAACAATATGCTTGAGTTCTTTGAGGTTGAGATAAAAGATTTTTTTTTAAGTTCTTTTATCTCTGTAGGCCCTTTACTTGATAAAGATGTAACAGTGGAAATAATTGTACCGTGGTTACGAACTCCCACACTGGAAATCCCTGATCTTTAATGATATTCTTACTTTTCGTATCTGAATAAAGATGAATGGTCAGAAATAATTGCAGATAATATGAGAAAGATGAGAAGGCGCTGCTCCTCTAGATTTGAATATTTGACTTTCAATAGTAGGCAAGTGAATAGGAAAACTCCAACACCTCAAAATAGAATGACTTTAGGGAAGAATATTGAAGAAGAGAGAATTGGTGTTTTCCTTCCCACTGGTAAAATAACCATCTTACAGTATAAGAGTATTTCCATGATATTATGAATTACCTTCACTACAGATTGAAAACAATTTGTTGTCCTACAATATTTATTGTTATTAATGGACCAAACTATTCTGGCTTAAAATCCAATCATAATTATTTCTCTAAAACATACCATCCACACCCACATCACCAGTTACTCTTAAATAATGACTATCCTCTGTCTATATCCATATCTAAATACAGTATGGAATTAACTGAAAAGGAAAAGTTAAACTTGGCTCCCAAACCCAAACTGGAAAGCTCGTAGGACCCCAGCAGTGGTAGGTATCACTATTTTCCAGTTATTACGCAGCATGGGTAAAATATTCAGAAAAGAGGAAATTTTATAAAGAGAGTTAAAAATATTGAGGGGGAGGAGGCAGGATGAAAGTGACACATGGACAAATAAAATTTATTTACTCCCTATTTTTTATTAATCTTATGGAAAAATCATTTATTCTTTTGGCTCATCTTGTACTCTCTCAGAGATGAGTATGTATGATGTTTTAAAGCCAAATTACGGGGACCAAACAACAAAAGTGATACCTAATAAAATGTCTGATGAATCTGTCCATAAACTTATGTACTAATGCCAGCTGCAAATGAATAGATATTCAAACCATATCACTTAGAACAAATATTTCTAAATAGAAAAGGAAGGTCTTACGTATAGAAGTGATTGCGTACCAATAATTTTATTCTCTCTTTAGTTATCATTTTCTGAGTTTTGCAATAGGAAAGATTGGATAACTACAGGAGATCATCTGATATCTTTTTTTTTAGTTATAAGCGTTTAAAAGTATTCTTTTGTGTGTGTGTGTGTGTGTAGTACATATTGCAATCGATCCCTAATAACTTGCACAAGGAAATGCTATGACATGGACATAATTTTTAATTCACAAAGAGCTCAGCAGTATTCCCAAAATATTTTGTCCCATTTTTTGTTCGTAGTAGCTCTTATTGGTATACCACCCTAATAACACTAATCAATTCTCAACAAAAGTAGGTATGCATAATATCACTCTCAATAGAGACTTTTAGTTTTCTTTATTTTTCTTTTGTATGAACTTGTGTTTGTAAAAGTTAATGATGTTATTAGAGCTGTTTGAAAACTTGAAGCGGGGTGGGGGAGGGAGGGGGGATGACAGCCTTGTCTGATCAAAATAGCTTTAACTGGGATGGGGATGGAGAGTGGCAGAGAAGGACATGAAAGTCTAAAAGAGAAAATGTTGAAATGCAACGAAGAGAAAAATTAGAAAATGTATCCTGATATACATTGATTATTTACATACTGCGGGTCTGGCAGTGGTTCTCAAACTTTGGCATACATTAGAACGAACTAAAACAGATTGCTGGACCCCACCCCTCAGGGTATGTAATCCAGCTTTTCTGGGGTAGAGTCTGCAATTTGCAATTTAACCGGTTTCTAGACTCCTGGAAAGGGACCACATCCTGGAAATTAAAAAGAAAACTTCAGATTTAGCTAGAATAAGCCTTAAAGATCATCTAGTTGTATCACTTTATATTATGTTTCACATCTAGGGAATACAATTGGGAGCTGGAATCCCATGTTAACTCATATTTTGTGGAGGAGTAATCGTGAGTTTGGAGAATGTCTCCTTTTTATATAGCAACTGCTTTTGGCATGATTGCTCCCTATGGTAGATGCATATTGGTAAAAACAAAACAAAAGAAGTTATCTAGAAGTTTAAATACAAATACTCATAGTACCCTGAGTAATTAGAACTGTGTTTATGGCAAGGTAGCTGCTCAATAAATACTTGGAAAGGAAATTAATGAATCAATAAAGTGTTGCCTTTTCTGTGTGTTTTAAGATTAACTCAATTGAACAAATAAATGTTTTAACAACAGAAATTAACCAAATTGGTTATGTATTTTATATGGGTTTTCCATAGGATATGGGACCCCTCAAAAATTACTTTTTAAATGACTACTCTAGGCAACAATCTACACTGTGGAATAGATAGACATGCAACTAGTTTTAGCAGTACTCTCAGC
>NW_006285040.1:381365-381818 GCF_000327345.1 Myotis davidii
ATAGCCAGCCAGCCAGGTACATGCCCTTGACCGGAAGCGGACCTGGGACCTCTCAGTCCGCAGGCCGACGCTCTATCCACAGCGCCTAACCGGTTTCGGCTACATAATTACTTTTTGTTGTTGTGAGAACATTTAAAATCTACTCTGTTAGCCACTTTTAAGTAAATAATACAGTATTATTAGTTAAAATCTCCATGCTGTATTTTATATCTCCAAAACTTATTTATCTTATAACTGTAAGTTTATACACTTTGACCAACATCTTGCCTTTTCCCCCACACTCACGCCTGCTAACCACCCTACTTTCTGTTTCTATGAGTTTAGCTTTTTTAGATTCGACATTTGTCTTTCTCAGTTTGACTTATTTCACTTAGCATAATGCCCTCAAGTGTCAACCAAATTAATGCAAATGGTAGGATTTCTGTCTTTATCATGGTTGAATAATATTATACT
>NW_006285040.1:382043-407866 GCF_000327345.1 Myotis davidii
ATATAAAGTGAGATTACTGCACAGTATCTCTCTTGCCCTCTTTCCCAACTGTAGTTGATTTATTTTACCTGATCTTCAAAGTCAATATACACTTGAGGTTTTTTTAACCTTTATCCATATGATAGAAACTAAACTTTCCCTATATTAACAAAGGAAATTGTCTCATAGCTGAACCATAGAAGGCTAGGATAGCAACATCTTCAAATAGTATTGGAGTCAGAATTTCTAGGACCATTGAGCCTATTTCTTTCTGTCTCTATATCCCATCACCATTCGGGGGATTGGCTTCTTTCTCTTAGACAGTTTTTCCATAAGGGTAACCTTGGTCCCTAGATCACATCCATCTTCAAAACCTTGCAATTAGAAAAGAAAGAGATCATCACAGAAGCTCCCAGGAGGGGACTTTGATAGGTCCAACTTAAGGCATGGACATAGACCTCAGTCAATCACTGTGATTGGGTCCATTGCAAAGCTGCTATTTCAGCTGTGCCATTCTTATAGAAAATTCATACGTTTTATTGTTGACTCTGGAGCAACATGGATTTGAACTGTGCAGGTCCACTTATGGTCATATTTTTTTCAATAAATACATTCAGCCCTTCATATTTGTGGGTTTCACATCCACAGGTTCAACCAACCATGGATCAAAAACAGTATTTTTGAATTCCCCACTCACTGAATAGTCCCACCATAGATGGAAAATACTGTTTTTGATTCATGGTTGATTGAATCAAAGAATGCCAAGGGCTTACTGTAGAGGCAAAAGTTTTAAGTGGGTTTGCAAGTGCCAGGGGCCTCAGTGCCCCAAACCCCAGAGTTATTCAAGGATCAATAGTATTTAATTACTATGCTTTCCCAGAAGGTGGTCGTAAAATGATTTATTCTAACAAAATCTCTGTATATTATAATTTTTCTGCTGCATGGAAGTAAAGTGTCTTCAGGAAGCAAAATCATTTCCAAATTCACATAAAGACACCATATAAATTAGTAATGATTCTACTTCGGTCAATAACTGGTGGTGAAAAAGCATAATGACTGGTCCAACTTGGATAGAGCTATCTCCACCTGTGACCTATTTCTCCTCCAAAAGAGGAGATGTGCCCCTGGAAAAAGAAAAACAATAGATATCCACCATATAGCCTTTGGATTGGATTATATGTCTTACTTTTTCCCCCTCAAACTTATAGACATTTTGTAATTGTTTTGCTTCCCAAAGGTAGGTTTATTCAAGTCTTAGAGTTGGCAGTTTACCCATGCCAAGAACCACAAACCCCCTCATCCATTCCCATCTCAGGGGTCCAGCTCTAAAGACCTCACCTAGCCCAGGTCTACAAAAGTGCTCCATATGTGCAAGCAATCTGTCTATATAAAAGCCTAAGTGACCACTGCAACCGAACAGACAACCAAACAGGCTGCATGGGGCGACCTGGCCGGCAGGGGGGTAAGTGAGGGGTGACCAAATGACTGAGCAGCAGGCTGCATGGGGTGACCCAGCCGGCAGGGGGGTTAGTAAGGGGCGACCAAACCGAGTAGCATGGGGTGACCAGGCTGGCAGGAGGGTTAGTGAGGGATGACCAAATGACTGGGCAGCAGGCTGCATGGGGCAACCAGGCCAGCAGGGGGGGCCAGTGAGGGACGACAAAATGACTAAACAGCAGGCTGTGTGGGGCGACCAAGCCGGCAGGGGGGGCAGTTAGGGGTGATCAGGCAGGCAGGCAGGTGAGCGGTTAGGAGCCAGTGGTCCAGGATTATGAGAGAGATGTCTGACTGCCAGCCTGGTTGTCCCACACAGCCTGCTGCTCAGTCATTTGGTCGTCCCTCCTCTTGCACGAATTTCGACTTAAATAATTACTATCTTTCACACAACCAGGGATCAGGCTTAAACCGGCAGTTGGACATCACCCAAGGGGTCCTGGATTGGAGAGGGTGCAGGCCTCCCTCCCCCCCATGCAGGAATTTTGTGCACTGGGCCTCTAGTCTATAATAATAAAAGTGGAATATGCTGATTAGACCAGATGTCCTTCCTGACAACCTTTTGGACGAAGCTGGGCCTGCAGCTGCAGGATCAAGGCAGCCTCTGTGGCTGAGAAGGAGGGATCCAGGCAGCTGCCGCGGCTACGAAGGCCTACTCTTGCATGAATTTCGACTTAAATAATTACTGTCTTTCACACAAGTTTTCAAGAGTTTCCATTCATCCTGAAACCCTGCGACCTGTTCCTGACATCTCATTCTACCTCTGAGCTTTAAACTATGGATCAAATAAAGAGAGAATTTGGGACTTGCAATACTCAAGAATGCCTACTTATGTGGCCAAATAGGTGTTCTTAACTCATGATCAATTGCACATGGCTGGGTGGCTCAGTTAGTTGAGCATCATCCTGTAGGAGGTGCATAGTGGAGACAACCAATTGATGCTTCTCTCACACATCAATATTTCTCTCTCTCTTCTTCTCTCTCTCAAAATCCATAAAAAATATCCTTGGGTGAGAATTAAACAAACAAACAAACAAACATGGTCAATTGCCACTCTGTGCAGTTTAACAGTCTAATAGCTTCTTTCCATGAAAGGTGATTCATTTGCAACCAAGGAAAACTTGCTGTTTTAGTAGAACCCAATACACCCTACTAGTACCCTACTAGCACTAAGGTAACTGAAAGTCTTACTCAATTACTCATGTGTCTGATTGATTTTAGTAGATACTTGGGGATCCCTGTCTTTATTACATTTCAGGGTTATTTTCCCCCCAAGGAAGTGAGTCAGGGTGGACCAGGAAGCCATATTTGCTTTAATAAAGTCAGAAAGGACAGAGAAGTTAGCAGAGGTTGTACCCCTCCCTCTGCTTATAAATCTGATCTTCAGAAATATAAAGCCAGGCCCTGCCAAGTGTAAGGTGGCCACCAATGTTACCCACTGTAAGGTGGCTAGATAGAGTGTACACTTTCAGTTCCCCATCTGGAAATTGGGATGGGATGAGCCAACTATGAAAACAGTCTAGAGAATTCTGTGTGATGCTAAAATATAAAGATTTAGTCACACTGCCAGCCTGAGCTAGTGGACCTTGCTACAATAATTGAGGTTCATAATGAAACTACTCTATTAAAATGGCATGCTTCTTCCATTTTCCCCTCTCTCTCACCAAATGCCTATGCCACATGAAGGTGGGCTTCATAACAGCATTAGTGGCCATATAAGAAGGGGAAGGGGAAGAGGGAGAGGGAGAGGGAGAGTTAAAGGGAGGGAGAGGGAGAGGGAGAGGGAGAGGGAGAGAGAGAGAGAGAGAGAGAGAGAGAGAGAGAGAGAGAGAGAGAGATCTTTACATGAGCATACACCAAGGAAAGGCCATGTGAGGCCTTTGTGAAGAGGTAGCCATTTGAAAGCAAGGAAGAGAATCCTGGCCAGAAACTGAATGGGCCAGCACCTTGATCATAGATTTACTAACCTGCAGAACTGTGAAGAACTTATTTAAGCCACCAAGTCTATAGTATTTTTTTTATGAAAGCCCAACCTAAGATTTTTGTTTTGTTTTTCTAGCTTTATTGAGATATAACTAGCATATAACACCTTGTAACTTTAAGGTATATAACATGTTGCTTAGATACACATACATTGCAAAATGATTACCACTATTGAGTTAGCTAACACCTTCATCTCATTACATAATTACTTTTTTAAAAAAATATATTTTATTGAGTTTTTACAGAGAGGAAAGGAGAGAGATAGAGAGTTAGAAACATCGATGAGAGAGAAACATCGACCAGCTGCCTCCTGCACACTCCCCACTGGGGATGTGCCCGCAACCCAGGTACATGCCCTTGACCGGAATCGAACCTGGGACCTTTCAGTCCGCAGGCCGACGCTCTATCCACTGAGCCAATCCGGTTTCGGCTACATAATTACTTTTTGTTGTTGTGAGAACATTTAAAATCTACTCTGTTAGCCACTTTTAAGTAAATAATACAGTATTATTAGTTAAAATCTCCATGCTGTATTTTATATCTCCAAAACTTATTTATCTTATAACTGTAAGTTTATACACTTTGACGGGTATATTTGCAGAAATGGGATTACTGGATACTATGGTAATTCTAAGATAGGTTTTGGTTCTGAAAAAAAGAGCTGCTGCTATAACAAGTACCTAAAAATGTGGAAGCTGCTTTGGTACTGGCTAATAGGTAAAGACTGGAGGTGCATGCTAGAACTATGGATGTTAGGAGGAGTCTGCAGAGGGCTCAGAAAAGAAGAGAGGAGAGCTGGAGAGAAAGCCCGTCTTTGCAGAGAGTACCAAAAAGGAACAAAAAGATTTTGAATTTATGTTTTTTGGAAGTTTTCATTCTAACATGTTTTGAAATATACTTAAAAGTCATGCTACCTATGGTAATGATACATTTTGGTGGACTGAAGGTTAAAATAAGCAAAATGCATCTATCATATAGTATACAATCAAATGGCCATGGACTACTTCCCTCCAAGAATTGAAGTGTGCATGTGAATGGTATACTATTCAAAGACCAGGTTTTATTCTAAAAGTTCATGTATAAGAATAATCAACATCACAAAAGAGGCAGATGCTTGCACTCTAATGGAAAATACTAATTACTAGCATAGCAAGAGTTTAAAAAATCTTAGAATTCAGGACTGGAAATGACCTTAAAAGCCACATAAACCAAATAGTATCATCTCACTGATATAGACCCTGAGTTCAGAGAGATTATATGATTAGTAAGAAATCACAGAATCAAGAAATAACCAGAATCAGACCTCCTGATACTTGGTCATACATGGAACCCCAAAAGGTACAGATAGGTCAAGACAAAATTATCTGCCTCTAAACTAACTATTTTGAAAGAATTGCATAATAATGAGGCATAATAAAATCCATCTTTCCTTACCTTAAAAGGCCCCTATATCTTCAGACATATAGTCAATCTCTAGTACTTTAAAGTTCTTGGCAATAATATCCTTTGAAAGACAGTAAGGGATTAGAAAAAGGAAGCTTTAATGCTAGAGGCTCTAGAATTTTTATATTGGAGACTTCAAGGATGGTATCAGAATAAGATAGAAAAGTAACTGTTAACTTGGTACTCTAGCAAAAACATTAGTATGTAATTTTTTCACAGCAAGATTTGTTATCATTAGATTTCAAAAGTTTAATATATGTTACAGAATGGTGACAGGAATATTTTTAACCATTTGTCAACAATAAAATGTGGTCAAAACCTTGATATATCTGTTATTTTAATAATATTTGGTTCTAATTTTGTTAAATGTTTCTCTAATATCCTTTTACATACTTGCAAGCTGTTGTGATGCTTTTCCAATACTGTTCTAATTCATTGAAATTACTTTCAACTCAGCAAGTATTTGTAAATGCTATAAATGGGAGGAAAGAAAAAAAAAAAAGAGTGTTGTTTTAATAAATTTCAAGACAATGACTTTATTCCATAGTAGCACCTCACTGTAATGGGCTTCAGTATTACTTAGATTTTCACTTAATTATTTTACATACTTTTTCATATATGTATAAAGTCCTGCTAGACTGCGTTTTCAGTGTGCTTAGCACTCATTAACCAGTAGTTTAGCAGGACACTGGAAAATGACTCAGCCCTTTCCCGCAAAGCACAGACATTTATATCCCTCATTCCATTAAATGCCAGTCATATCAGCCGTCCAGATATCTCAAAGGCCCCGAGTGTGTTCCCCTTAAAAATCACTACACCCTGTGGTTTTTAGAATCTAAGGGAAGAAAAGTATATATTCCTTATGCTGAGGTTTTAAAGAACTGGTACAAAGTGCTTCACTGTCTCTCTTGTTCTTTCTAAACAATAAAGCAGCAGGCAATGGTGGAAACTCAGTGGATTTGATGTTAGACACCTTGGGTTTGAAACCCACATTGTGCCAGCCGCTCTGTGATCTCAGACACTGAAACTCCACCACCATTTGCTTCTTTATCTGCAAATGTAGATAACTGCCTATTTTGCAAAAGTAGATTGAAAATCAGAGATAATTGTGTGGAAATGTTTTGTAACCTGTGAATTACCGAACAAATCGTAGCCACTGTTATTCTCTGCTTGCTTGTTTTGATTGATGTTTTCTGTGCATCCAGGAACACGCTGCCTCCACTGTGCCAGGACTTGGCTGCTTTCCAGAACTGATTAAGCAAATCCCTCCACAAAAACATTTCTCAAAGTACGTTACAGCAGTTTCAATTTCAAATAAAATTGGAAACACCGCATACTATGTTCCCCTCTTACATAATGATGAGATTAAATATCAGGATATTAAAGTGTGCAAAATCTTACCTGTTTAATTTTAGTTTCCAACTTACTGTGTTAGACCAGCAGTTTTCAATTGGTGTGCACAAGAGGCACGCTGGTGTGCAGCAAGAATTTTTAAAACATGCAATACCTGATCCCTTTTTCCTTAGATTGTCAAATTTTAAAAAACTGTCAACAGCCAACACAACAATAGCCATCTGAATCAATGAATAAAAGGATAGCTATTTTTTTTGTCAGATTGGCAATATATATTTGGCATGCTGCAGAATTTTAGTAATTAGTTTATGTATTATGAGAAGAAAAAGATAGAAAACCACTGTATTAGACTATGGAATTTATTCCTTTCTTTGTCTCCTAACTTACTTATTTCCTTCCTTCCTTCCTTCCTTCCTTCCTTCCTTCCTTCTTTCCTTCCTTCCTTCCTTCCTTCTTTCCTTCCTTCCATCCTTCCTTCCTTTTTTCCTTTCTTTACTTTCCATTTCCTTCCCTTCTTCACTCCTCTTCCCTTCCCTTTCATTCCCTTTCCTTAACTTTTCTTTTAGCATAACACCTGTAAGCATTCAACTTAAAAAATTTCATAGAAAACAATTTAGTAAGATCCATTCTAAAATTTTCTAGCAATTACTGTCAATCATTTTTTGTTTTTCCTAAGAACTGATTCTATATGCCTGGATCATTCTGTATAGGAGGACATTATTAGGAGTGTGTGTGTGTGTGTGTGTGTGTGTGTGTGTGTGTAAATGTGTGTTTCAGGAATAATTTTTGGCTGATGTATTTTTTTCCATATAACAAATTTTGTTCTGTTATTTTTATTCATGCTATATTTTTATAGAGCTTTAGTATTATTCAAGCACATCCCAATGTCACATCATTATTTCCCTTGGTTCTCAGGATAATCCAATAAAATGAGAATAGGTTAGTACTATTATTCTCAATTTACAGATGAGGCTCCCAGGGCTGAGAGACTTACTCGAGATCACATACTATTGTGGGACAAAACCCAGGTGTCCTCATTCTTACCCACTGAGCTTTCTGCTACAGTGCAAAGCTTCTTAACCCCTGCATTGCACGCGATGCACTTCCCATTCTCTTTGCTGTCTTCGAGTGCCAAATGTAGTGTAGTTTCTGCTCCAGGTCAGAAACATGAAGGGTAGGATTTGCTTGCTTATTTTTAGCTGCCTGATAACTGAACCCCTATCTTTATTCGCTATAGGGTATTTTGGAATAGGAGAGGGAGGTTGGGAGGTTTATATTTGGTTTAAATTACTTAAGGAAAAGCCTCCCAGTCTCAAATTCAAACTGAGATTTATTCAAGAAATTTTAAAGTCTATTTTGAAAAAGACTTTGGCTATTTCAGAGTTTTTAAGGACAAGACACAATCCCCAAAGGTTTGAGTTCATAATCCTGTCGTAGAACAGTGTGTACTACAACAATGAGACTTTCCCTGCCATAAGGCCAACGCAATGCTTTGTGAAAGAAAAGCAGTTCAATTGGTGCCCATCTGGAGCCATAAAAGAGCTCAGGATACATTAATGCAACTAAGAAAACACAAGGGAAAGCTTTTACCCATGTCCTTTCCACCATGCATTTGACATACTGGCAGCTCAATAACATTCCCAACATTCCGGAGCTGTTCCGTAGGGCAGCACATGAATAGAAAGTGTGGCTTGGACTACAGGGACACCTGGCCATGCTGCACACTGTACGATTGTTAGCTTCTCTCTGATAGGCTGAATGCCAGGGAATTTATAGCCTAGTGAACTGATGGTTGGAATGATGTGAAAACCATACTGTGCACCGAATTCTGCAATCATGCTACCATTGGATTCAATTTGCTCCTGACCCAGGATTTTTATTGTTTTAGGAGATGCAGCATAAAATCAATAATGTATGCAATATTGATTCTAGTAGGGGATAAGCTGTTTCTTATTTACCTGACACTATGTATGTTTCCAAGCTTAAAAACTCTTGTAATGTATAGTGTTTTGCTTTATCTAATAATAAACTGCATATCATAAAGTTAATGTAATATTATCCTTGTGATTTTTACATAATACATACATTAAAATCTTTTCAGTCAAGTTTCTAAGAATGACCAGATTAAATGTATGAAATTTAAATGGGGCTCCCATACCTGTCTACGGAAATGATTCTGTTGTCACAAAATATGGACAGAATGGCTGGTGAGGGACAGGAGAGTAGATGAATGGAGCCTGAGGAGGGAGTCATCAGAGCAAGAGTTTGAATTAATAGAACCAGACAAACTTTCCACTCTTTTTTGCAGTAATCTGTGCACAAAAGATTACTAGAAAAAATAAACGACGTACATGCATTCCTTTGCTCTCTGCCTTCTAGATTGGTTGAGGTAATGGGGAGTAGAGTGAAAGGGCGAGTCGTCACGGGGCCTACGTGGGCCGGCCGCCGGGCCCCATGAGGCACAGCCTGACCATGCTGCTGGCGGCCTCGGGCACCGACTCCCCAGCCCACGGCGGGAGCCCGGTGCAGGCCGCCACCCGCCCGCTGCCCCCGGACCGGACCCACGCGGCAGCAGCGGCAGCGGGGAGGGGCGCGTGCCCTCGCCCAAGGAGATGGAGGAGGAGGCGATCGCTGGCGCCCCCAGGAATGAGACAGAGGATGTGGACTTCCTGTCTAGGCTGGAACTGGTCGATCTGCTGGACCCCCGCCAACTAGACTGGCCCCTGGAGACCGGACCAAGGGACGTGCACGCCATAGAGTTGACCACATCCTGTGTAACGAGATCCGACTTGTGCCTGGCCAGTCGGCGGGGCCCACAGTCCCCTCCCCTGCCCTTACTATAAAACCCACAATCCCATCAGGCCTCGCTCTCTCTCTGCCACGGGGCTTACCGTTGCATCGGTGAGTGTGGCAGGGGAGCCGAACTAGTTCGAAATGAAGGACTCTTTGCTTTTGCATTGGACTCGCTGGCTCCCTGGTGGGCATTTTGGGAACCTTGAAATCTGGGCACAACATAGAGGAAGGATATTTCTTTATTTTCCATATTTTCTGTAGGGTGGCTGGGTTCCTAAGCCACAGCCCTGACAAAGGGATTCCTTGGTTTGGTTTACTCCATTCTCCCCACCTCTGTCCTTCAGGCCTCAGCCTCTACAGTGTTTCCCAACCACAGCTTGGTTTCACTACACTCTAAATAGACTCTTGCCTACTATCCTTCTATTAACGCTTTTTTCCAATTACCCAACGTGAAAATGTCATGTTTTACCTCGCCTTGCCTTATAGCCTTATATACACTATGAAGTCAGGCATGTACTGATGACCAACACAAATATGTAAAAAAAAACAAAAAAAACAACCAAAAAGAAACTTTTTAGGAAGCCCTTCACTCTAGAAGAGAGACCTAGGTTGATAGTCATTGAAGGAGAACAATATGTGTGTGTGTGGGGGGGGAAAGGGATGGGGGGAGTGGGTGGAGGATGGGGGACAGGGGGTGTTACAATCTAGTGTTTATCTGCTGTTCATTCTCCGATCACATGCCTACCCTGGAATGAGTGCATTCATAACCATTTTACTTACTAAATTACATATTGGTCTAAAATAGAACTTTGGGCAAGTAATATTATATTGTCAAACAAATACATTTTAATACATGTATGAAATTTTATATTCTTCTTGAGATTTTCTTTCCTCAGCTCTCACATTTAAATTGTGCAAATAACTTTCCCATTATACACACCTTGTTTGAATTATTTTTCAAAGTAATTAGATATATTGGAAAATTATTGGTGTGTATAAGTAGCATCAATTTTTTCTTCTATGAGCAATATCAGGCAAATAAAGGAGACAAAAAAACAATCATAGATGGAAATAAATATTTTTAAAATGTAGTTGAATTATTTTTAACTCCTGTGCTTATATGTTTCATATGAGAATAGTTAGCTGCATTGCTGATTAACTTGAAAAGAATATATTAAAATTGCTTCACATGTTAATTATTTTAGAAACTCTATTAGAAGCTCAAGTTTCTTTTTGGGCTGTGCTGGCTCATTTTTTCTATTTGAGTGTTCTCATTTCAATATTTTTTAAGGACATGTATAACTATACCATATGCTATCTAAACATTCTAAACTCTAGAGCTATTTTAGCATGTTATTGTGCGAACTATATGCTTGTGGACACCTCCAGTCTCCAGGATCGTTCTATAACATGGAAGTCTTGAGAAGACATGTTTGACAGATGTCTTCTCACTGGGACATGAAGAGGATGGAGTATTGCTGCCCACATCCTTAAGGAATGTTCTGAGGGCATTTGAGGAGTGTGAATGCGTCTGACCTTTGAGAAAACTGTAACTGAAGTTAACACTACATTCACAAATCTCAGAATGTAGTTGGTTAATTTTGGTTTTGAATAGTTCCTTGCCAGTGTGGTTTGATTCTGCCCTGTCCCCCAACTTTTCTTTTCAAATTCCCATAAAGATTTTTTAAAAAGAAAGATAAATTAGATGTCTGACCACTAACAAAAATATTAGCCAAAGGCAGTCCTATTCACTGTTGGGCATTGGAGGGCAGAGTCTTCAAACGCAAAATTAGCTAAATAAGAATAGGACTATGACATAGATATGCACATTAAACACTGCATTTTAAAAATATGTTTTTATTGACTTTTAGAGAGAGGGCAGGAGAGGGAGAATCAGCTGCCTCTTGCATGCCCTTGGGTAATTGAGCCGGCAACCTGGGTATGTGCCCTGACCAGGAATCAAACCAGCAACACCTTGGTTCACAGAATGGCGCCCAGCCAACTGGGCCATACTGGCTAGGGCTGGAAGTACATAAGGAGTACGTCCTTAAGTTTGAAGTATAAGAGGATAGGCAGAGGGTAAAATAAGATAATCTTGTTAAGCAGAAATACACCAAAGAAATGAGAATTAGGTGCCAAGAAGGAGCCTGGATCCATGTATCACAACCTGCCTTATGGTATAGCTGATATATGTACTCAACTCCTTAACAGTACCCAATAATATGTGGAATAAGCAGGACAAATGATATACCATACTGAAATGGAAAGCATATCTCCTCAAATAAGCATGGTGGTGGGGAGGGATGTGTATCTGTGTGTGTGTGGGGGGGGAGGGGGGGTTAGAGAAAGAGAGAGAGAGAACCAAAGAAAGTGAGGACTATAATTAAATACTAGAAAACAAGTAGTAAAGAAAACCATTAACATGAAATATAATGAAGACAATTCTTGAAGAAAAATGTTAGTAAAGCATGCAGGGAAAATACTTTTTTAAAATAAGCCTTTTTTAGCAATACCAATGAAAAACCAGAAAATATGGCATCTATGGAACAATACCAGAAAAGTATAAAAAAAAAAAGAACAGAATGAGGAGTCAAGTAATATTCTTTCTCTTTGAATACTTCTGGAATATGTATTAAATTTATTAAGCTCTTAATACAATGTTCCTAAAGCAGATATTATCTGGTGTATTTTCTAATCAGAAAATAATAGGTCAACAAATTAATGCAACAACTTTAAAAAGTAATTAAGAAATTAGCCGAAACCGGTTTGGCTCAGGGGATAGAGCGTCAGCCTGCGGACTGAGAGGTCCCGGGTTCAATTCCGGTCAAGGGCATGTACCTGGGTTGCGGGCACATCCCCGGTGCTGGATGTGCAGGAGGCAGCTGATCGATGTTTCTCTCTCATTGATGTTTCTAACTCTCTCTATCTCTCTCCCTTCCTCTCTGTGAAAAATCAATAAAATATATTTAAAAAAAAGAAATTAACACAACAACTCTTACAAGTTACTATCAAATTGCATTTACTAGTAAATACGCAAAAGAGATCACTAGTGTCAAAAGAAACAAGAGACCCAAAATGCAGTCACTTGTGGTAAACCACACCAAGGATTAATATTTACCTAATCCTAACCTAATGTAGTTTCAGTCTTACCCAGGAGTAGAACTTTAAGCCAATCTGTCTGGAATTTCCTGATCTACACTTGTGAGGTAATCTTCCTAATAAAACTCCTGACTTCCCCGAAGGCAAGGTGTCCTTGCCTGAAATAATCCACTCTTTTCACTTCCTTGTCTCACCCACCTTCTGCCAATAAAAACCTTCCATTTTGTATAAGGCCTCAGAGCACCTTTTTATTTATTAGATGGGATACTGCCCAATTCATGAATTGTTGAATAAATCCAATTAGATCTTTAATTTACTCAGTTGAATTTTTTTAAAATATATTTCACTGATTTTTTACAGAGAGGAAGGGAGAGGGATAGAGAGTTAGAAACATCAATGAGAGAGAAACATCGATCAGCTGCCTCCTAGACACCCCCTACTGAGGATGTGCCTGCAAACAAGGTACATGCCCTTGACTGGAATCAAACCCAGGTCCTTTCAGTCCGCTCTATCAACTGAGCCAAACCAGTTAGGGCGAATTTTTGTTTTTTTAACACAGGCCTGTGAAGCCAGGTAGAGTGCTTGTCTTATTCACCATTGCATACTTTGTGTGAGCATGTCTTGCTCTAGTATATGCTCAATAAATAAGTGAATAAACATTACTACCCTAAATTGAGTTCCTGAGATGCAGGACCTGAGATAGGGATTTTTGATTGAGAGAGTATTCTCACAGAGTATGAAGGATGTGAGGAAAGCAGGAGAGAGTACAAAGAAACCAGGCAAAGGATGTTGCATTAATCTGTTCAGCCTACAATAACAAAATATCTGAGACTGGGTGGATTAAACAACAAATTTATTTCCTACAGTTTTGGAGGCTGGGAAGTCCAAGATTCTGAGGCCTCTTCTCTTGAATTATGGGGCCACAGAGAGAAAGAGAGTGAGAGAGTAAGTCTCTAGTTCTCTTCTTATGAGGTCCCTACCCTCAAGACTTTGTCTAACCCTAATTACCTCCCAAAGGCCCCATTTCTAAGTGTCAGCACATTGGGAATCAGGGCTTTAACATATGAATTTTGGGAGGACAAAAACAAGCAGGCCATATAGTTGTAGTTTTAGAAGAAGACCTGCCTCTTAGTGAGGCTGAGTCTGGCCCCACCATGAGCTCTAAAATATAAATTGTTCCACTGAGGCTGTTATATATTATACTAGAGGTCCAGTGCATGAAAATGCGTGCACTTGGCGGGGGCGAGGGGGGGGTCCCTCTTGCAGTCCAGATCCCTGGGAGATCAGGCCTAAGCTGGCAGCCCTGGAGCCCTCAGGGGATGGCCCACTCCCCGCAAGGAGTGGGCCTAAGTCGTTAGTCGGACATCCTTAGTACTGCCGCGGAGGTGGGAGAGGCTCCCGCCATGGCGCTGGCCAGCCATTAGCTGGCTCTGGATGAGTGGTGCTCCCCCTGTGGAAGCGCACTGACCACCAGGGGGCAGCTCCTGTGTTGAGTGTCTGCCCCTGGTGGTCAGTGACTGTCATAGTGACCAATTGTTCCTGGGTCGTTCTGCTGTTAGGGTCAATTTGCATATTGTCCTTTTATTATATAGGATATAATGATATTTTTGTTGGTCACCTCTTGGTACACCATGTTTTATGAGTCAACTCTAAAGATTATTCCGAGTCAAAGGTCTGACTTAGATGTCCTTTACAATTATTACATTCACCAAGCTTCAGATGATCAAGTGCTGGGATCTCCCATCCTTAGTGTTATGGGGAGTCATAGAATCTCCCACTGTCCATCCTGTCATACAGAGGACCACCAGTACTCAGGCACTCAGGAATGCTGGTGCTTCTCTCACTGATACATCCTTTATTGCTTTGGCATACTCAACATACTCAACTGGTGTGTCTTCCAATCCTACACAACAGATTCATTCAACCATGTGCTCTTCTCAGAGCCTGTTGGTCCATTCTTGCTTAGTCTCCCATGGCAGTTCTGCCATCTCTAACTCACTTAATGTGAACTATCTCCTTTTCCAAGTTTCAAAGAGTCACCCAGAAGCATATTAAATCATTTCCAAAGGCCTGTGCCCAGCTGTTAATTCCTGAGGCATGGAATATTTGCAAACCAAAGAGAAAATTTTCCCTTACCCAGGATTATATTCTTGTTTCTTATGGTTCAGTTCCTTACATATACATTCATAAGCATACTCACCAATTTTTTCTTTTTTGTTCTTTTTTGTCTTTTTATGTTTCAGCTTTAGTTGACATACATTATTTTATTAGTTTCAGGTGTACACCCCAGTGATAAGACACTACATAACTTACTATCTGATCATCCAGATAAATCTTGCACCCATCTGACACCATACATTGTTATTATAATATTACTGACTATGTCCCTATTCTGGAACAACCAATTTGTACGTCCTAATCGCTTCATCTTTTTCACCCATTCCCCTAACCCAGTGGTTCTCAACCTTCCTAATGCGACAACCCTTTAATACAGTTCCTCATGTTGTGGTGACCCCCCATTTCATTGTTACAAATTGAACATAATTAAAGCATAGTGATTAATCACAAAAACAATATGTAATTATGTATGTGTTTTCCGATGGTCTTAAGCAACCCCTGTGAAAGGGTCATTGGACCCCCCAAAGGGGTTGCGACCCACAGGTTGAGAAACACTGCCCTAACCCCTCTCCCATCTAGCAACCATCAAAATGTTCTTTGTATCTATGAGTCTGTTTCTGTTCTTCTTGTTCATTTGTTTTTTAATTTTTTTTATTATTTCTAAAAAAATGTTTTTATTGATTTTAGAGAGAGAGAAAGAAAGAGGGAGATAGAAACATCAATGGAAGAGAAACATTGATTGGTTGCCTTCTGCACACCCCCTACTGGGGATTGAGCCCACAACCCTGGCATGTGTCCTGACCTCTTGGTGCATGGGATGACAGTCAACCAACTGAGCCCTACAGGCTAGGCTTGTTTTGTTTTGTTTTTAGATTCAATTGCTGATAGATATGTATTTATTGCTATTTTGTTGTTCCTATTTTTGAATCTTTTTTTCCCCTCTTCTTCTTAAATAAGACACTTTCACATTTTGTGTAATACTGGTTTGGTGGTGATGAACTCCTGTAGCTTTTTTCTGTCAAGGAAGCTCTTTATTCTCCAATTCTTTTTGGCATACATTATACATATTATGTTAGCTGGGTCTGACAGTTCCTTTGGGGGGAAAAAAAAAAAATTCTTTCTTGTCTTTACATACTGAGCTCTTCCCCATTTGCATCATGTTCAGATTTGACAAAATTATTTATCTGATGGCAAGAAGAGTAGTTCAGGAAAAATACTGAATCAGTCAAGATCGTCCTAACGGCACTTACCATATTTGTGTCTTCAAACACTGGGGACCTTTGGTCTCTAACAAGGAAGAGTAAACTAATTCCACAAGCCAAGAGGGCTCAGGGGACTCTTAGAGTTGGTATATTTCAACTGCTTCTACCTACATATATCCATCTTTAGTTTCTTGGACCCACATCTTCCCTATCAAGACCTGACTTTGGCTACTGATATTATTAATTATTTTTTTTATGATTAAATGCTAACATTTGCAAAGTCTTTGACATGTTTGATATTCCCACTAGACAAATCATGTCTAAAACATATTCTAACTCCATATCTCTTTTTTATTTTTCATTTTTTAATTATAGTTGGCATACAGTATTATATTAGTTTTAGATGTGCAACATAGTGATTACACCTCATAGAGGACTATTACCCATCTGACACCTTGCACAATACAGTATTATTGACAGTATATCCTCTATGCTGTACTTTACATTTCCGTGGTTATTACTATAACTGCCAATTCGTACTTCTCAAACCCTTGTACCTTTTTCACTTTTCTCTTCATTCAGTGACATTTTTTTTCTCTGTATCTATGAGTTCCTTTCTGTTTTCCTTGCTCATTTATTTTGTTTTTTAGATCCCACATATAAGTGAAACATATGGCATTTGCTTTTGCCTGACTTATCAACAAAATGAAAGGACAACCTACCAAATAGGACAAGATATTAATCAAAGATGCATCCAATAAGGGGTATAAAGAACTCATATAACTTAACACCAAAAAAAATCTGATTAAAAAGTGGGTGGTGGACCTGAATAGACATTTCTCCCAAGAAGACATACAGATGGCCAACATACATATAAAAAGATGCTCAACATCACTAATCATTAAGGAAATGCAACTCCATATCTCTTATTCCCATTTATTATAACAGAAATTAATGAGCAATGATTATTAATTAATGAGCATCTCACTAAATACTCTTTTCTTGCTTATTTTGTGTTAATCAGTGTGTCACAGGGTGACTACAGCGACTCATCTCATGTCCCAGTGTAAAAGACATCTAGCCAGGAAGCATTGTCCTTCCTGACTCTCCCTACTTCCATACCTATAATGAAGGTCTAATTACAAAGTTCTTTGTCCAAATACTAGTAGACTAACAATTATAATGGTCAGTTTGCTATCAAGTAGCCTATTTGTTTTAGATAACAGAAGTAATCAGCCTATATAATAAAAGGCTAATATGCAAATTGACCAAGCAGAGGAAGGACCGGTCGCTTTGATGTGCACTGGCTCCCAGGGGGCAGGTCCTGCATTGAGCATTTGCCCCTTGCTGGTCAGTGCACTCCCACAGGGAAGCACCGCTCAGCCAGAAAACTGGCTCATGGCTGGCGAGCGTAGCAGTGGTGGCAGGAGCCTCTCCCACCTCCATGACATTTGGACATCCCCCGAGGGTTCCCGGACTGCGAGAGGGTGCAAGCCGGGCTGAGGGCACAAATTTTATGGACCAGGCCTCTAGTGAAGTAATAAATGGACTATAATTTTGGACAAGAAAACTACAAGGGTATATCATAATAGTGGGAAGATACTGACATGAGCTTAAAGAAAATATCACAAGGGTAGGTGAATGACTGCTGCTTCCTCCTAGAGATCTCCATAGCTATTTAAACCATGTTTTCAACTCAAATCCTTAGATAATGAGCAGTTGGTGGAAAGTCTGGGAGTGTGGTAGAACAAGGATAAGAGAACATCTACCATGTCCTTTGATGTACTCTGCTCAGTGTTTTATTTGCCTTACCTCATTTCATCCTTAAAACATCCTATGAGTTATATAATGTTTACCCTCATGTACAGATGAGAATACTAAGGCAAAATGAACTTAACTGCATATTGTCACACAAGTAGCAGAGTTCTAAATTAATCTCAAGCCCGACTGACTGCAAAGTCAGCATCCTTAACAACTAGTTTTTGAAGAAACAGAAACTCTATTTACTATCAGTCATGTGTCTGCCAACTTGAATAGGTTTCTGTCCTTTCCTGGTCTCAATTTCTTATCTGTATAATGAAGACATTTACTTCATTATCTATAATACATTTTTATCTTACAATATTCCATAATTCAATCAATCATATACTAATGAGGTTGCATCAAGTGTCCAGACATTTTAAAGTATGCCATCTGATTATCTGGATATTTTACATTCAAATTATTATTATTTTTTACATTTTTTTTCATAGATTCCTCCAGGAAACAAAAATAGTTATCATCTGTGTTTTTTGCTCCTTTCTTTAGATAACTTATAATTCCAATATTACATACACATACACACATAAGTTTTTCACCAACAGTTGTGTCACATCCTCCTTATTCTTATACTTTCTTTGTTTTCAAGACAGAGTATACTTATTGAGAACCCTCCATATTTATGTAATTGACTGTTTTTCTTGTTTTCCTTTTAGGCAGTTAGTAATGACACAATGAATAAAGGGTCTGGAATATTTTTCTCTGATGGTTAAAATCTATTACTTGGACCATAAATTTGATGTCAGAAAAACAAAAGATTTTTTTATGATCTCACATTTTTATATCCCAAAAGCTATAAATGTTTCCCACAAAAGTATTAAAGCACTTTGCTATTCTGTTCTTTGTGTTTCCACATACTCTACATGTCAGAAATGATTATTCTCACCATGATTCTCTTTTGTCTATAGATTTAATCCACTTTTCTAATTATTCAATATGTTTTCCCATAAACCATGCCAGTAATATGAGTATGCATAGATTTAATGGAATTAATGCTTATATAACACTTCCAATTTGAAATAGAGTTATTTACTTTCTTGAAATAATAATGACAGAAAAAAATATATACTGAATTAATCTACACATTGAATTATTATTTGGTGCCCCATAGGTCACAGACTGGCTCCCACAGAAATCAGTCTGCCGGGTGGTTTATAAGGTTGTTACTGGGTATTTGTTACTCTACCAATCCTTTTCTTGCCTTTCCCCCTACTCTGCTCTATATTACAGGGAACAACATTTTCCTGGAGCTAGCTTCTCCTGCCAACTGGCTTCTGGGCAGGTTTGGGCAAAGGTGAAAATGAGAAGGTGAGAGTAACAGAGAAACCAAAGTATTTCTTTCTCTTTTAGAGTGTGAAATGATATCTTTGTCAGTGGTTGCATCTCCTCATCTCATGTGGAAGAGCCTCTCCCACTGGGATTCGGCCTCTGATAGCCAAGGTTCTAGTTCCCCTTCAGTAGCCCAACTTCTAGATCTGGTGTAACTATGTCTTCCCTCTGTCCCTTCTATGGGCTACTTATGCTTCCAGTTGTCGTTAATCTCTGGTTTGCTTCATTTGATTCACTAGCAGCTCCTCTATCACCCATGTAATCAATTCCATGAATTTCTATTCCCTCTGTTTGAAACGCCTGTAATAGATTCTGTTTTTTTGGACGGGGCTCATAGGTTAACCCACTCTGACTCATTTCACATTCATTCACCAAGAGGGCAAACTTGTGTAAGGCACTGTAAGAATAAAAGCATACCCATGAATAAGATACACATTTTCTCCTATCCTTTATGAAAATTATAATCCAGTGGAAAAGACAGATATTATATAATAAATTATGGTTATAATACATATTTTAAATGTAAATTATATTATGGAATCAAAAAAAAGAGAAAGAAAAACACAATAAAAAAGTAAAATAAAATAAAATAAAAGATCTTCCTAAGTATGTGTCCTTTCGAATGGAATATAAAATGTGAGAAGGTGGGCCAAGTACTTAAATATGAGAAATATCCAAGAAAGAGAACTTATTTAGAAAATACATTTCACTAAAATTAATATTTCAGTTTACAAATGATCTATAGAATCTTCAACAGTGTTTTCCCTGAGTGGATTGAGCTTTGTGACTGGACAAAGGGAAGGGAAGAGAAGGGAAGATTTTTTTCTAGTCTGTATATTCTATAACTTCTGAACAGTGTGCTAACTACATGTACTGCATGTTAAAAAGCTTCATTTAAAATTACCTATAAATACCTGAAATTTTTCTAAGACAGAACGAGGTATATTTTTCTAATATAAGTAAATATCCAGAGAGGTGGATAATAGCTGAGTACGGTTTTATAGATCCTCTGGCTAGTAGAGTGTTTGTTCCCAATTAGGATGAAGGTGACACAAAATATTTCAAATATTTAAGCAAAAAATTTGATTGTGTGTTAGATAACCCATGACCTCAGATGCTTAAATAGTAAAGGATCATAGATATACTGGCTGTGTAATCCTGTGATGACGTGAAATGGTAAAATTCCTATGCAATGAGGAGACTCAGAAAAGCATGCAATTTAAACTTATGAATTGTTGTTTCTGAAAATTTCCATTTAATATTTTTAGATTACAGTTGACATCTAGTAACCAAAACCACAGAAAGCAAAAGTGCAGATAAGGGGAAACTATTATTTTTATTTACATTAACCATTATTTTTATGTACATTATTTACAGTACCCTCACCAAAGTCACTCAGGGATAATTGCTGATGAAAGAGATTCTATAAGATGCCAGCCTCAGATACTGTGTTCCTAGAGTTAAGGCATAGAGTATGTTTTCCCCTAAGGTCTCCTTATCCTTATAAAAGAATTATAATTGCAGCCATAATTAGTAAATTTGCTCATTATTCTCAATTAAATTAGACATTATAGCTAGACATCAGAAATTATAACACACACCAATGAGTAAGTCATTCATATAATTTGCTGTATACTTAATAAACAATCATATGTGCCAAATAAAGCAAACAAACAAAACCCTCTTAGGAACTCCATGCCCGCTCAAGCTGCTCACTATTTTGATGGCTTTTTCTCTGTTAGCTCTGAACTTTATTTTGACACTAAGTAGCTTCTCTGCCCCCGATAAGAGAAAGTCAAGGAAAGGTCAGATAGATTCTGATAAACACTGATCTACCTAATCATGCCCCCCCGCCCCCAACCCTCAATATGCAGCAAGTCTTCTAATTCATGTGCATCTGCTTCCTAGCACTCTTAGGGTCATGATGGCCATGGTTCCAAAAACCATCTCTCTTTTATTTTCTTTCAGTAAATGACAGTGTATCCTCTTTTTGTCAGTGAGGATGAGGTCATTCAACATGGTATCACCCATCATTCTTAGTTTCCATTTCTCCAATACTAAATTTTTAGCAATGCTAACCTCTCTCAATACAGATAAATTCAGTTACTCTTTTCAAAGATTAATACTTTTACCTTCTTCACAACCAGTGCCCTTACATTTATCAAATGCTCTTGCTTCACTGTGCTCAACTTTTCTTTCAATTTTTATTTTCCTACCCATTGGCTGCTCTGTCTTTATCCGTAAGTGTACTATTGTTCTCACTTTATACAAAGAGCTATTTCTTAATTCCACCTGCGTATGTGTGTCTGCTTGTCTCTGTCTTTGTCGCTCACACACAATATACACACATTCAAAGGAACATTAACACAAATGCTAGACAAACATGGATCAGGGAGTGAATGGCTCAAGAGCTAAGGAGATTTTTTTTTTTAAAAAAAACTGAGGTTCAAGATAGGTGCTAAAAAATATGAGTTTTTTCTAGATCAGTGGTTCTCTAACTTCTTGATCTCATGATCCCTTTATGCTCTGAATGGTAAGTGAGGATCCTAAAGAGCTTTTGTTTATATAGGTTATGGCTATTGATATATTTGTATTATAATTTAAACAGAAATTAATAAAACATTTTATATTAATCTACAAATAACAAAACCATTGTATATTAAGATAAAATGTATTTTTACAAAAAGAGCCAGATTTTAAAAATCAGAGTATCATTGTTTTACAATTCTGCAAATCTCTTTAATGTCTGACTTAAAACCTTACTAGCTTCCCAGATCTGTTCTGCATTAAATCTGTTGCAAAATGTTGTGTTTATAGAAGTATGTAAAGAAAGTCCTGCCTCATACAGATATATAATTGAACAAGTGAAGATGATTTTAATAGCCTTCTTACATAACTGAGAATATTGGTTTTTGATATTACACTCAAACTTAACAAGTGGTAAACTTATACAGATTAGTTATAATGCATACTCTGAAACCATACCAGTGAACTATTCTTACCCTGTTTCATTAAAATCAACTGGACAGTGTTGCACTTTGACATTTTACTTATGAATCATTGTGTAGTGATCATTTGGAAAATATGCATTCATAGAATTATGCAGATCTTTAAACTTTTGACACTTTTATTATACAATGTTTAAAAAACCTCACTAATATCACCACCAATATCATCAGAAATGTCTTAAAGCACTAAAAATTAGTCAGGTTCCCAGTGGCAAGTAAAATTTTCCAAAGTTTTGATCTTTCTATCAACTCTCAAATTTTATCATTGCTAACATATACATACTATCAATTATTTTACTTGAAATGATAAGCATATTTTGTTCATTTTCCAAAGAATGTCCACCAAACACAATTCTGAACCATCAAAATGTTCAGTCACTCTTTCAAACAAAATGGCATTCATTGATAAATGTGCCTAGTTCAGCTCACAACTCAACTACACAATGGTTTTGGGAGAGCCATTGTATTTGAGTCCAATATGAGATTTTTATGTGTATTTCCCTTTTCAACATAGAATATTTAAAAGTCAAGTAAGCAAGAATCATGATCTAATAAAATTAATAATTAAAATGGTTTAAAGAATTTATTGACTTTTGAAAGAGAAGAGGAGGAGGAGAAGGAGGAGGAGGAGGAGAGAGATTTTTTGTTCCACTTATTTAGGCATTCATTGGTTAATTCTTGTATGTGCCCCTGACCAGGGATCGAACCTGCAACCTTGGTGTATTAGGATGATGCTCCAACCAACTGAGACATATGCCCAGAGTTTTAACATTAATAATTTTAGTGCTTCATCAAAGCTATTCTTAAATAAAAGTATCTCTCTTTTTAAATTGCAAGTGTCTGGCAGTGAAAAATATAGTGATTACTTGCATAGTTTGGTGCCAATGCTTTAATTGATGCTAAGTTTATCCTACCATTACTTTTGTAAAATTAGTGCAAATGTCAGCAGAGTAGAAAAAGGCAAGTGTATTCTGAAAATAGTTTTGATCTGCTGGAGCGCCAGAGAGGGTCCTAAGAATCCCCAGGGTTCCATGGACCAAACTTCGGGAATTATTGCTATAGATATAGGAGCTTAAAAGACACTCTGGCAGGAGAAATATCATGTTTAAAGACTACAACAACACATATTCATCAATAGTGTTATCCAGTTAATAAGAGCTTATAATTATCTACAGCATATTCACTCTTCGCTTCCTAAATGACTTACTCTTTTAGTTTCTACACAATTTTATCCCTGGAGGAGTAAGGTAGAGAGTAAGACACATGAAAGAAAAAGCGAAGGATGGTGTAAGGTCCATTTGTATCCTATGGTCCAGTTTGGTGGTAGCCTCAGCAATATACTGCCTCACCCTTAATGGTTTCATTCCATTGTTCTTCCAAATCTGTGGAACTGCAATGTCCAATGTGATAGACATTCGCCTAATGTGGTTATTTAAATTAAGCTTAACTCAAATTAAATTAAATATCATTAAAAATTCAGTTTCTCATATTCAGTTCCTCAAACTATTCATATTTCCAGTGCTCAGTATGACACGTGCCCAGTGGCTATTATATGAATTAATGCAGATATAGAGCATTTCCATCACTGCAGAAAGTTCTATTAGACAGGGCTGGGTGGAACATCATTTCCTTTTTATCTTCACTACAATTTACTGCACTTACCTTACTCCAGTTCCCATCATAGGAGGAATTTTTGTATCACCTGCTTTATTCATAGTGCTTTGCACTGTTTCTATCTGTCCTTCTGTTTAACATAAACCCCCATGAGAACATCATACCCTATACACTAGCCTCAATCCCTTCATGTCCTATGTTTCCAGTGCCCTTCACCTCCAGGCCACTCCTTACACAATCCAGAGCTGCACCATCTCAAACTTAAACTTCCCTGTCTCATTCTCAGACCACATATCCCTATTCTCTAGCTCCCTCTCCCTTCTTTCCATCTTACCTACTATTTGAACTCATTAAGAGCAGAGTGTAGCCATGGATCTATGATCAAGTAACAGTTTTGTATCAACATAGAAAGACTCTTCACCCCTATACTCTTGAGTATTGTCACTGGAGTGAAAGCTCAGGAATGTACGTAGGATGGCACCCACTAATAGCATTTTCCAAGCCAGTGTCACCATCTTTTTCAGTGCCTATGTTTTGTTCCTTTTTGCCTATGTCCTCTATGAATTCATGTTTTAACCTTTTTAAGCTGAATATACATCATGATTTTTGAAACATAGCCTTGGGGTTACTAAAACCTGTTGGCCCTGGGCCTCCACATTTAAAAAAAAAAATCTATCATTTGTCTTCGGTCAGTGGCCTATACCAGAATCAAAGAAATTTCCCTTATATCCTTGCGATAGTCTCTTACTGATATTTAATTGGTCACTAAGCTCTGCCTTTTCTACCTTCTAAGTGTCTTTTATATCAATTCTTTCCTTTTCCAAATATCCCAAAATAAATCTGCTGGTGGCATTAGGAAAGGGAATTGTTCGATTAGAATTGGAAGTTGAGCCTGGGAGAGGTGAGACTCCAAAAAGGCAACTTGGGTTTTTAATGAACTTCTGGGCTACTTCTAGAAAAGGGAGAGATGGGGTTTCAGGTCAGTCATTGTCAGCAATTGATGAGGCAACAAGATCAATAATTTCTCAAAAATTGGAGGCAAGTTTGGAACCTATATCCCAGAGCTTCTTGAAGCTATGCAGAGAGAATAAAATAACTCTTTTAGGCTGTGAAAAGAGCGTTTTTCAGGAAGCTATTGCAATGAAAGTCGATGCATGGTGGCAGCCAGCTGTGAATGATGGTGATGGCTTCGTGGGACACAACAGGTGTTCAGAGGGAGCCGCAGCCTTGCAATGAAACCCCCTAGTTTCTGCCTTTAATGCAATTGTTTTGCCAACTTTCTCTGCACAAGTTGCCAGCACAGAACTTCCTGCTCAAGGCAAGGGAAGACAGTGTATGCAGTAGCATCCCTTACCCATCGCCCAAGCCACTGATTTACAGGGAATTAGTGGTTGGAACAGCAGACTGTGCAGTCTTTCAGCAGCACCTGGCTCTCCGAGATGTGTTGGGACAATTAGGAGTAAGAGATGCTGTGGGAGACATCCAAGAAATCATGTTTGCCCCTTAGGTTCTCTACCATTCTTGTTGAGACAGAAGAAAAAGATGATGCAGTTTAGGTATTAGAGCTGTTATAGCACTAACCTCATCTTAACACTAATCCTGTGCAAGTGGCCTGTGGATATACACTTTATATAGCTATTTCTGCAGTTGTTTTATTTTTTCTACTATAATACAAACTCCTCAATGAGGGGGCATATCTATACTAATAATAGCCTAGGTGGCATCACGCCCTCATGTCGTCACAAGATGGCCACAAGCACTGTGAAGGTGGGGTCCGGCGGCCACTCTGTGTGGTGAGGCCTGGGGGTCCTGTGGCTCTGCACAGCACGGAGGGGGCCGGTCCTGGCATCTCACTGCCTTACATAGAGGAGGCGGGTCACGGCAGGGGAGGGCAGTTGTGGATGATCAGGCCCTGGCAGGGGAGGCCAGTTGGGGGCCATTAGGCCAGCAGTAGAGGGCAGTTGTAGGCAATCAGGCTGGCAGGGGACAGCAGTTGTGGGCGATCAAGCTGGCAGGGGAGGGGAGTTAGGAGTCAATCAGGCTGGCAGAGGAGCAGTTAGGGGCAATCCAGCAGGCAGGCAGGTGAGCAGTTAGGACCCAGCAGTGCCAGATTGTGAGAGGAATGTCCGACTGCCAGTTTAGGCCCTATCCCTGTGGGTCCCAGATTGGAGAGGGTGCAGACTGGGCTGAGGGACACTGCTGCCCCATGCACAAATTTCATGCACTGGGCCTCTAGTGTCTTAATAATAATGGCATGCCCTCTGTTGGTTACTTAATAGAATCTCTGTGCTTATGATTTAGGGTGAATAGTCAAGGAAATATTCTGTCTTCTGAGAGAATACTAATGCATAGGAACCAATCCGGTAATTAGTTCTCTTAAGAAATTTATGTTACATTTTATATTTCCTCACTTTCCTTTTTAAAGTTATCATCAAGATTACAGATTCTGACATCTACAATATCTTTAAGTCCAGCAGTCATTTATAAGATTTATAAGATCTTCAGTCTAATCTTTCTCCCCCACTCTCCATGAATTCCCATTCATACCTATAGCACATCTTTACATCATAGAAATACAGAATTAGAAGGG
>NW_006285040.1:407880-411761 GCF_000327345.1 Myotis davidii
TCAGAATTAGAAGGAAAAAAGTCTCTCAGCCTGTCGCCACCACTTGTAGGCAGCCTTGAACTTACAAGAATAGAAGCAATGTCTAAAGGCCAGTACATTTAAGCATTGCTATGGAAGCTTAGCCTCTGTCACAGCAGAAATGTGTATGTTCATACTTTGCAGGTCCAAAAGTGGGAATCAGCGGTTGATAAAGGATTTTTGCTCTGCTTCTGAGGACAAAAGGCATTTAAATGCCATAGTTTGTAAATTTTAGACAAGCTTGACATTTTAACGGACAAAGTAAAATACTTGGAATCTGCATATCTCTGGTACTCCTCATCACTTTGTAGGCACTTCACCTGCTTTATTTTTCTTTATTGTGCTTAGCACTTCTTGACAGGATTTTATATATTTATTTGTTTATTGTCTATTTCCTCCATTAGACTATAAACACTAATGGAGGCATCTCCTTTGATTTGCTCAGAATACAGAACATATAATCACTTTTGATTAATGACCATAATAGTTCCTCTTTATAAAAATGTGTTTCTTATGAAAAATATGATGTTAAGACATTTTATATGGATACATTATTTAATAGTAACAAAAATCTGGAGAATTGGGTCTCATTATTTTAATTTTAAAGGAAATGTGACTGAATCTAAGATAAGTTGAACTGCGGTATAAAATCAAAACTGGTCAGAGAGTCACTTCTGATATAATAGCCTGAGGACCTGCTCCTCAGTGAAACTGGTGAAAAATATTTAAACCCACCAACCAGACAAGCAAACCATTTAGCCCTGGCCAGCCAGAAGGAGCTCAGTTGTTTAGAATGTCTCCTAATATGACAATGTTGCAGGGTCAATTCTCAGTCAGGGCACATACAAGAATCAACCAATGAATGCATCAGTAAGTGGATTAACAATGTTTCTATTTCCCTTTCTGTCTCTCAAAATCAATTAAAAAATAACCATTTAAGCCTCTAGAAATGGTTCTAAAAGCATACACCAAAAGAAGAAACTTTTCTTAAAGAAAATATACTAAAACATAATATATTAAACATATGTAAAAACAATGAGGTATTTAAATGAATGAGACCCACTCCTTTCCTCCTCCCTACTTGCTCCAGGAGAAGAGAGTAAAACCCCACTCTAGCTGGACTCAGCCAAGAACAGGACTCATCTTCCTGCAGTTCCCAGTCAGAGGGCTGCATTCTCAGGAGAGGAGGCCATCAGCATTTATCTTCCTACCGCCAGCCAGGCTAACATCCAGGCAAAGTGTATCCAATAGGTGGGCTCCATTCTGCCCAACCCACTGACGGCTCTACCTTCATCACAGTGGAAAGCCCCCCTTTTATTCTCTTGCTAAAACAACTTTTTTTTCTAGATGTTGGTTCTCATGAATTGATTTTGAATTCTTAACCATTCTTTTATTTTCAGTGCTTTGGTATATATATATATATATATACATCCTACTTTCTAGGAGATTTCTTTGATTTTATTTTCTAACTCTTCTATTGATATTTTTCTATTGTATATTAAATTTCCAGAATTTCTAGAATTACCTTCTGGCTTTCTGATTTTAATTTTTCCCTAGAATCTTGTTTTAGTTTTATAAATAAACATCATGTATGATGCTATGTAGAGGGGGGTTACATTTTTCAATTTTTTGCTATTTTATTTTGTACATTACATTGTCTCCATATCCTTCATGTTTTCTTTTTACTTCTAATATCCATCTTGGTCTCTGTCTTTTATATAGGAAGCTTCCTTCAAATAGCTGCCAACTTGTATGTCTCACATATTTAAGCCTGAAGCAGTAAAACGGACTGATTACTCTGAGCACATCTGCAGTTTGTTGGCTGGTGCCTTTTCACTCAAAGTGTGGCTCACGGACCAGCACAAATGCAGAAGTGCTGGTGCAAAATCCCAGGCCACTCTCCAGAACCAGTGAATCAAAATCTGCATTCAGTACGATATCAAGCACTTCACATGCAAGTTTGTGAAGCACTGCTTTAGTTGACTTCAGTATAATGATCATAAAATTAGCCAGACTTTTCATTACACTCATCTCATTTATGAATATCTGCAGGAATATTTTCCCCTAGAGTCAGACCCTTCAGTTTTCTCTTGAAAATAATCTTTTTATTTGGGGTAGAGGAGCAGTGCATATGATTTCTGAAGGTAAGAATAGTAATGAACTCTATTGGTTTACAGAACTCGGTTTTTGACCAACCCCTCTGTTTTTAGCTCCACTGAATCCCTGAATTTAGTAGGTTGGAAACCTCTAGGTTTTGAGCTTTTGGTGGGTTCTTCAGGGTAAGCCACCTTACTTGACTCTGGCAAATCTCTCAGAGGACACTGGTTTTAACTTCCTCTGTTTGGTTAAGTCAATTATGATTCTCCTCTCTGTAGTCTCTGCTCCAGTTCTTTCTCTTTTCATGTGATAAAGCCATTGGAAAACTCACTTACTGTCATTTAGATGAGAATTTGAAGAGAGAGGACATTAACACCAGGGGCTGAGCAGTGGGGAAGTGGTGTGTTGCAGTAGAAAGGCTCTGAATAAGAGAAGGTTGCTTGGGGGTTCCAGAGAGCATGGCTGGCTGGGATATAAGAGGAGAGAAAGAACACTGAAAAAAGAGGCTGCTAACAATTACCGCTTTGCTATTTTGCTTTGGTTTGGTCCTAATGCTGGGTGTCAATTCTCCTGTTAAGCAGAATCCTGGTGAGCTCAGTGAGAGGAGATTGGGTTAATGCAGGTCATCTTGCCCCATTGCTTCCACTGCTCAAAGCAGGAGACCTTCTCAGTGTCACCGTGTATCCTAAATTGAACGATGGCCCTTGTATATTCTAAGGAGGTGGCTGGGTCCTTCTTTATTCACAAAACCTGAGGCAGCCACATCAGACTCATAGTTATTGCAGAAGAACTGTTAGTGCCAGAAGGTTCCAGGAAGGAAAAATATTATACTATCTTTAGATAAGCTAAATATGGCAAGCGGAATTTAGAACAGCAATTTCCTAAATATGTTCCTTGCAACATTACTCCAATAGATGCTTCTTGAAGAAAAAAAAAGTTCTGGATCAATTCCATTGAAGGCCTTAAGCATTAAAAAAACAAGTTTATACCCACAATGCATATTAAAATAAGCACAATACTGTGGAATAAATGTAACAAGTCCAACAAAATTCTGTATTTCTCTGGTACTCATTTCCTTGATGCTTTAAACAAATATTAAATATTGATATAATTTTTTTCTTCCCAAATGTGCTAGTGTCCCAAACACGTATTTTATCTGCCTAATGGTTTGTTTATTCTGACACTGGTTCTATAGTTAAGTAATTTTGGGAAGTGATGCATTTTCTCTAGAAGATCCATAACACATGTGAGCATATTAAAGCCTGACAGTTCATTGGAGAGAAATATGTGCAACTTTAACACAGTGTTTCAACATCTCACCTGACCATAAAAACCATTTTTGACAGGATGCCTATTAGCATTCTGTTGAACTAGTGGTCTGCAGAAGGCATTTGGAGACCACTGTGCAGAGGAATAAAGTTGGACAGGGCAGGCATCTGGTCCAAAAAATCCCCATTGTGTCCAACATTCTGCACAAATAGACAACATGGCACCAAAGATTAATCTTTCAAGGCGTCTGTTCTTTTAACATGGAACATAAATCCCAACCATCTAAATATACTTCTTGCTTTTAGCAGATAAAATATTTTCCGTACCTAACTGTAGTGTAACATTATTGGTGCTATTTTAATTGTCACTTGATATCATCTCAGAAGCAGCTGGCTATGTTATGACTGTGATAAAAATGACAGAAGTTGTGTATGTATATGAGTAATTTAATTTGTAATTCTCTGAAGTTTTGATTTGTGTTTAAAATAAGAGACATG
>NW_006285040.1:412336-412697 GCF_000327345.1 Myotis davidii
ACAGAAATTTTCCATACACTCTCTGCTCCCACCACATTAAGGCTCTCCATTATTTCATGCCCACCAGAGTACAATTGATGAATCTACATTGACACACCATATTCACCAAGAGTCCAGAGTTTAAATTATGCTTCATTCTTATTTTTGTATGTTCTTTAGTATTGAAAAAAAATGTACAAAGACATGTATCTACTACTATAGGATCATACATAGTTATTTCACTACCTTCTTCACAACCCTTAGAAACACTGATCTTTTTATTGTTTGAATAAAATTTGTTTTAATTAAATATATCGGGGTGGCATTGTTTAATAACATTATATAAGTTTCAAGTGTACAATTCTATACTTCATCATCCATA
>NW_006285040.1:412726-421969 GCF_000327345.1 Myotis davidii
TCAAGATCCATCCATGTTGTTGCAAATGGAAGTATTTCATCCTCTCTTGTGGTTGAGTAGTATACCATTGTATATATGTACCACATCTTTACCCAATCATCCATCAAAGGATACATAGGTTGTTTCCATGTCTTGACTACTGTGAACAATTCTGTAATGAAGACAGTGCTACATATATCTTTACAAATAAATGTTTTCAAAATTTTCAGGTAGATACTCAGAAGAAAGATTACTGGGTTATATGTAGCTCTATTCTTAATTTAAAAAATTTTGCCTTTTCCAGAATATCATATAGTTGGAAATGTACAGCAGGTAGCCTTTCAGGTTGGTTCCTTTCATTTAGTGATATACATTTAAGTTTCTTCCATGTGTTTTCATGGCTTTATAGCTCATTTCTTTTTAATGCTGAATAATATCCCATTGTCTAGATGGACCACAATTTATTTATCCATTCACTTACTGAAGGACAAAACTTCAAAGCAACCAAGTTTGGCAATCTATACTAATAAAAGGGTAATATGCTAATTAGACTGGGTTGATCAGACATCTTCCAGATGTCCGACTTCCTTCCGGACAAAGCCATGATGGTGGGGGCCCAGGCAGAGGCGGTTAGGGGTGATCAGGCTGGCAGGCAGGTGAGCCGTTAGGAGCCAGCGGTCCCAGATTGTGAGAGGGATGTCCGACTGCCAGTTTAGGCCCAGTTATAGTTGGAAATGTACAGCAGGTAGCCTTTCAGGTTGGTTCCTTTCATTTAGTGATATACATTTAAGTTTCTTCCATGTGTTTTCATGGCTTTATAGCTCATTTCTTTTTAATGCTGAATAATATCCCATTGTCTAGATGGACCACAATTTATTTATCCATTCACCTACTGAAGGACAAAACTTCAAAGCAACCAAGTTTGGCAATCTATACTAATAAAAGGGTAATATGCTAATTAGACTGGGTTGATCAGACATCTTCCAGATGTCCGACTTCCTTCCGGACAAAGCCACAGAGGCGGGGTCTGAGGCAGAGGCGGTCAGGGGCAATCAGCCAACAGGAGAGCAGGCACTTAGGGGCAATCAAGGCTGGCAGGGGAGCAAGCAGTTAGGGGGTGATCAGGCTGCCAGGACAGGGCAGTTGGGAATAATCAGGCTGGCAAGGGAGGGCAGTTGGGAGTGATCAGGCTGTCAGGGGAGGGCAGTTGGGGACGGTCAGGCCAGCAGGGGAGGGCAGTTGGGGGCAATCAGGCCAGCACAGGAGAAGTTAGGTGGTGATCAGGCCAGCAGGGGAGCGATTAGGGGCGATCAGGCAGGCAGACAGAGGCAGTTAGGGGCAATCAGCCAGGCAGGCAGGTGAGCGGTTAGGAGCCAGCAGTCCTGGATTGTGAGAGGGATGTCCAACTACCAGTCGGACATCCCCCAAGGGGTCCTGGATTGGAGAGGGCAGGTTGGGCTGAGGGACCCCCCCTCCCTGCACGAAATTCATGCCTTGGGCCTCTAGTTATAAATAAAGCTGCTGCAAATATTCATGGGCAGGTTTTTAAATAGAAATCAACTTTCAACTCCTTTGAGCAAATACCAAGGAGCACAATTTCTGGGTACTATGATAAGAGTATATTTAATTTTATAAAAGGGTGCCAAACTTTCTTACAAAGTGGCTGTAACATTTTGCATTCCCCTAGCAATGAATGAGAGTCCTATTGCTCCATAGCCTCACAGCATTTGATGTTATTACTCGTCTGTTTGGCCTCGGGAGGTGGGTATAGTGGCATCTCACTGCTGTTTTAATTTTATCTGGCGACATATGATGTGGAGCATCTTTTCGAGTGCTTATTTGTCATCTTTATATTTTCTTTGATAAGGTGTCTATTAAGGTTGAGGCCCATTTTAGTAAGGTTGCAGGCGAACTCTGTATGCCCAGAGTTTTAGGAATAAAAACCACCCAAACAATGCTATTGCTATATGATTCACCTTCTATTTTGGAAAAGAGAAAAGGCCATTCCTTATTTTTTATTAATTTTACAAAAGAACAAAACACAACTCACATCTTAAAATATTGCCTAGAAAATTTCTTCCTTTAAGCACACACTACTCAGCCCTCTGAGGCTGGTGGAATTAAGAAAGTTCATTAGGATGGTCTAAAAATAGAAAAATAATTTGTCTAAATCAACATTTCTTTTACTCAGGTCTAGCATAAATAAATATGATCCCTATATTGGGATAGGTAGGAAGTAAATCAGAACTTTTCTATAAAGAATATTAAAAGTTATAAAACAGATTTCATTAAACCTATTAAGTATTAATTAAGCCAGTGACATTTTTAAAATAAAAAGCATAAAGTTTTATCCCTTAACACAGAGAAAAATATTGACTGAGTATAACATACAGAAAAAAAATCAGGATTTATATTATGTAATCTATTTCACTGAAAGTATTTTTCTGGAAATGATTTACACGTTAAAATAGTATTCATGCTTTTAAAAATATTAATTTTTATACACACTAGAGCATCAAACATAATGTATGATACAGACTATACACTATAAATATTTGTAGATAACATTTTTCAGAAAAGCATAATTTTCCTTCATTTTAAATATACTATCTTACTAAAGGTGATTATTATTATACTAGGGGCCTAATGCATGAAATTTGTATAAGGGGCACGGCCCTCACAGCCCTGGCAGCTTGCCTCGGCCGGGGTAGCTTCCTCGGCCCTTGCAGCCCCGACTTTGTCCAGGTCATCCAGAAGGATGTCTGGTCTAATTAGCATATTATGGTTTTATTATTATAGATTCTCAATCCAAATCTCCACTGAAATGCCACACCTAGTAAGCCAGTCATCCCCTGAGGTCAGTGATAAACCCCATGACAACCCCCTACATAGACTCTTGCCCATCCCCGCCCCCAAGAAACTACTCTCTGCTTTGCTCTTACTTCACTTGTTTAAGAAGCTGAACCCTTCACCTGGGAAAATCCTTGTGTGCTTTACTGGGTGAATAATAAATTTTATTTCCCATCCATTGGTACCTATATGTCATTTGTCCTTGCATCTATTATAAATTCTTGAAGGGGGGGAGAATTTATAGAAAAAGATGCAAGTTGTCCACATAAAACATTTCTCATACATTTATTTATGTCAATAAATCTCATCCTTGTCATTCATACTTCTCATTCAAAATGTTTAAAATACCTGATTTTCACTGTGCCCAATGTGGATATTTATGTAATATGTAATTATATAGCTTATATATTTTTATATATTGATAATATATAATTAAATATGCAAATATATAATGAATGTCTCCATCTATATTAATGTTCTCTTTCTTGATGTGAAAAAACAGCAAAGATTATCTTCTTTGTCTATGATTAGCATATTTAAATAGTTATTTAAATAAGCCTTTTAAAATTTGCTGATAAAATGAATTTAATTAAAATAGAAATAAAGAGCATGTATTTCTCTACAGTGTAAATATTAATATTGTGTGTCACATTTGATTGTCCAATGTTATATCTTGGTAATACAATATTTATTTTTGTTCAGTTTGTTTTACATCATGTCTTAGTACACACGTATGCTTTATGATCTAATCTCGTATTTAGGTTACTCTTTTCAAGCTACTTTTCCTTCCTTTGATCTCCTGATGTGCTAATACTTTTGATGGGCCTAGTTGTGTGGATTAGAAAACCTATTCTTTAAGTTCACAACAAAGTTTTTTAAACCTTCTCTCTTGCTATTATGAGTTACTGTGACTTACTATTTCCTGTAAAAAAAATTATACTTTTAGTGCTAGAATTTATGTCAGTCACAATTTACTCCAAACATATTGAATAGAGGAGAAAACACTTGGATTCTTTGTCAAAAACATCTAAAAGACTAACAACAGGATTGTATAGCCAAATGAACAATGTAAGAATACAATAGAGAAAGGCCTAAGAACACTGAGCTCATTTAAAGAGATGGGAGTAAAAAAAATTATGTGATGAATGTACCCGTTATTTAGTCTATCTTCATTTAAGGCTCACAAATTAATTTTTCCTTTTATAGCAATGTGTGTGTGTGTGTGTGGGCGGGGTGTTGTTTTTATTTTTAGGTATACAGAATCCTAACAAGGGTTTTGCATAAATGCAGTGCTCAACTAAAATGATGATCAAACAATGACAATGGCATGAATAAAAGTGATCCAGAGCCACAAGGCAAGAGTTAAAAGTGGTGTCAATGCCCCTCTTTTGCAATCCTTATCACCCTTGAATCTTATTTAACACCTTTAACATTTTTGTATAGCAATTTCCTTTTTATCTGACTTTAGTGAAACTCTTTCCAAAATATAAATCCAATAACCATATGAATAGTTATTTAAGAAGCTTGAGTGCTATTTTGTTTGATTTTCAGTACACTTATCATAAATTTTAAAAATGCAAATAAAAGTTAGCTTCAGGCAAGTGAAATAGAATTTTAACATATGAAAATATACGCTTCATTGATTTTACATGGGTTTAAACATTTTACAATTTCTAACTTAGCTGAAATAAGTAGTTGAAACTTATAAGGGAAAAACTTTGATAATGACTATGGAATCATGATTTTAGTAGATGTGCTAAATTAGTAAATTCTTTAGGAAAGAGTAGAGTTTTAATGCATTTACTAGACAAAAATGACAATTTTATATAACCACTAACTTTGGGGATAAAATAGAGAAAAAATGTATTAATGATAGACAAGAATGAGTCTTATAAATGTTGAGGATGACTTGTGCCTTTTAGTGTTTTCTATCCTACTGCGGTGGCCTAAGAGGAGAGTATAGCACTCTCTGATGACTTCCTCACTTCAGTGCTTCCCTTTCTCTGTAAAAGGGTCTCAAACTGCCCTAACTGGTTTGGCTCAGTGGATAGAGTGTTGGCCTGTGGTCTAAAGGGTCCCAGATTCGATTCTGGACAAGGGCATGTACCTTGGTTGTGGGCACATCCCCAGTAGGGATGTGCAGGAGGCAGCTGATGGATGTTTCTCTCTCATTGATGTTTCTAACTCTCTATCCCCTCTCCCTTCCTCTCTGTAAAAAAATCAATAAAATGTATAAATAAAGGGGGGAAAGGGGGGGGTCTGAAACTGAGTCAATCCAAGAAGTTACTCAAGGAATTTGAAAACTAGCAATGTAAACATAAAGGCATTTGTTGGAGCAGCATTACTTTGGCGGACACTTCCTAGGAGAAAACTGTCCTGTTGGGGTCCTCTCTCAATCTTTCCATTAACCTCACTTTTCCAGTTATTCCTTGATTCCTATTTTCTACCCCAGTTATTTTTCAAATAAATTGTTTCCTTGTTATTTGTCTTAATTTGTGCAGAGTTGGTTTCTGTTTCCTGTCATTAAAATGGAACCTTTGGTTATACCGATATTGGCACCAGTGAATAAACTGTAGGCAGCAGATCTTCAGGGATATGTAAAATATTTAGAATTGAATGCCAGGCCAAGGAAGATTAACATTTATTGAATTCTTTCCTTATTTTAGGATGGCAAGTAGCCTGTGGCACATGGGGTCAAAACAAGCTAATTGGGTTATCTCCTATAACCCACTGACCATGTGTTCACTTAGGTTGAAACTCTGAAGAATTAGACAAGATAATATTGTAGAAAATTTAAAGCAAATATAACAAATCCAGAGAAAGAGAATATACATTTCTTTTTTGTAGCATTATATAATCTAAAATAAAAGATTCAAAATAAGATTTAAAATTCTAGAGTGAAGTCATAGGATAAAATTCAAAATTCTGAGGGTTCCTAAAATAGTTCTGCATCTAGAAATAGAAGCTGTGGTACTACATCTTCTATCGTTGTGTCCTGGAAGTGCAATGGCAGAACTTTGAGTCATGCATTTTTTTAATATACTTTAACCAGAAAAAGGGATGGACTGGCCAGTGTTTAACGGTGTGTCAAATGGTCTGGGTTAATGGCAATGTGATAGGAGAAAGAGTATGTGAATAAACCTTTCTGGATGGTCCCTGAACTTGAGTGTATCTCTGTGAATACTCACCAAAATAGTCCCTCAAAAAGAAAGTTCTAACGAGTGAAAGAGGTAAAATGGCATGCTTTGTGGCTATCACTTATCCTTCTTTGCCATCCATGACACTGCTTTTTCAATTATCCTGAAAAAGCTGCCATCAGATAGGGAAGTGGACTATGCATGGGAAAAATGACACATACAGACTTCCTTACACAAGGTCAACCTACCATCACTACTGATTCTATCGTTCCTGCTGGAACCCTGTTTGGAGGCTTGAATGTACATATTTTTAGAAATTCAAACTGGCCTTGAGACTCCTTTATAGTACATGCATCAAGGTAGGCTGCAAGGTACCTAGTGGCAGATTGAGTCTATTAGATGCCTTCCATCACTAAGTGAGCAGTAATTTTTTCCTTGACTGTTTAGATACTTTTTCTGAATTTACCTCGGACAGTCACTAATTTTTTGGACTTACCAAATTACCTATATACCATAACAACAGTCTGCATGGTAGTACATGTGCATAACAAGTGTACCTAATGGGGAAATAAGTTAATGGGTGTGTTTGAGGTTCAGTGGTATTTTCATGCATTCCAATATCTGGAAGTACTGGAAGAGTGAGAATTCTTTATTCAAGTCTCAGCAGTGGATTTATGTTGAAGATGAATATTTATGAATTTGGGTGGTAATTTTCAGGGTGCTGTATATGTTTTCTATTCTGGGCTATGGTAGACTAAATGTTTAATTATTCAAAGAAGGAATATTTTTTTTACCAAGTGTCTTGTATATTGTAATGAGTTACTCAATACCCATTCCAAACCACTTTTCATGTGCACAAGATAGAAGAATAAAAACTCCCTTTTTTAGAGTCCCTTGCAACTAAGGCTCAGTAAGTAATTACTGTTCTGCTGATCAGAAACAAACACACACACACACCCCTTTAACTCAGGATTTGGTCTTGCATATTTTGCTGTTAGTATTGTGGCAGCATCAGAATGCTCTTGAAATCAACAGCTTTTGCTATGGCTTGTTGATACGATAGCAGCCTGATAGGACAGAATCAGAAACATCTTTGGAGAGCCTCATTCTTCATTCCTCAAACAAGAGTTGTGGCTTCAATTCTGCCAATATTTGTAAAAGCTGTCTGTTTTCCTTTTAAATATGCCTTTCTGCTAAAACTAACCCAAATATTGTAATGCATGAAAATACCAGTGAATCTCAAACACATACAGCCTTTAACTTATTTATTTCCCCATTAGCTTCCTTTGTTTTCAACTAAAAAACAATGATAATAATTCAAAACTAAAATTGTCATTTGACCATTTTGGACCATTAATGTCATTATGGGAGCAGGCAGAAAATAAAGTTACACTGTCTGGATTAATACTGCTGGAATATCAAAGAGAAATAGGTTTGGTAGTAAATATTTTTAGGAAAACTACTACAATTCTGACCAGGTAGAACTGTAATTTGCTTATATACCTCAAAAATAAAAGTGTAAGCTACTCTATTTGGCAAAGTGTCCAAAATTTCTGGCTAAAGAGTTAAGAGGAAAGGAAATAGATAGCGGTATAATAATAGAACAGGGACCAGCTATCACATTGGTGAACGTGATGGTTGCATAAATGAGAGCTGCATTTTTTAATATATATTTCCTTCCTTGATAGATGATGATTTTATCTTTATGCTATTACTGTGTTGGTTTTTCTCAAACATGTATTCGTGTGCTAAACATGCTAATTAGGTTTTTACTTATAGGATTAAACTTCTGCAGTATTAAACTAGTTAAACAGAAAAGTCTACAACGCCAAGTGATAAGAAGCAGTTGTTACTAATTACACATTAATCTATACATTTCTAATAATGAGAAAGTTGGGCTTGGGATAAGGGAAGAGACCAGGAAGATGGAGGTTTTTGAATTTCTATCCATCTCTTTTTCAAGGTCACTATTAGCTAGTAGAAAGTTCTGATTGTGAGGAAGATTATACTGGCTTCAATCACATCTTTAATAAATGAATGAAATCTTCTTTAATTTAAAGAGAATAAACTACCCCATTTCCTCTACCCAGGTAAATCCTCTTAACTTTGACAACTTCTTACCAGGAAGGAGCAAGAATAAATAAATTCCATACCAATACCATTTCTGAGTATTCCCTTTAGTAGATGCTATTCTTTATTTTGTCCTGCCAGTTACACTCACCAGGGACAATAAAATGCTATGTATTTTGTATTTTATTGTCTCAGTTCACTTTTTAACTCATATTATTACATAATAACATCAAAATGAGAGAAAATGAAAGAATAGAGGCTAACATTAAAAACTGGAAAACTGGTTCTCATAAAAATTCTCTTATTCCCCGCTGTACTTTAAAATATACCATGTATTATCTATAATCAGCTGGCTTTACTGGTGAATTACTAACTTTTAAGAACAAAATAATAGTGATAATATGCAAACTTTTATGCAAAGATATTTTGAGAAAGAAAATTATAGCTCAAAATTCATCATGAAGAATAATGCAAAACTCCTTAACAAAATATTAGCAATTTTAACCATATAAAATTTATAATAAATCACAAGCAAATGTAGCTTATCTCAAGAATTAGTGACTAGGTTAATCTTTAAAATTAATCAATTTTATTCACCCCTTTCAAGAATGAAATCAGAAAAATTATATATTTGTAATAAACTCCCATTTATAATCAATCAAAGAAACTCTCAACATATTAGCAACAGGGAGAACTCCCTAAATCTGATCAAATATACCTATGGAAAATTTATAATTATCAACATGGTTACTGGCCAGTACCTTGAGGCAAGAAAAATAAATAAAAGGAGTAATGATTGAAAAGGGAGAAATAAAATTACCTTTATCCAAGGACAATATGATTACATATATTGAAAACCCAAGAAACTGCCAAATCTATTAAAACTAAGGAGTAACTACAGGAGAAACCAAGATGGCGGCATAGGTAAACACCTGAAATTACTGCCTCACACAACCACTTCAAAAATACAACTAAAAGACAAAACAGACATCATCCAGAACCACAGGAAGGCTGGCTGAGCGGAAATTCTACAACTAGAAGAAAAGATAAAAGCACACTGAGACTCAGAGGAGGTGCGGAAGTAAAGTGCAGAGGCACACGTGGCAAGGGCTGGCAACTGAGGACGCAGCTGTCTTTTTGAATCGAGAGTCACAAGCCCCCAACTGCTCTGAACTCCAGTTCTGGGTGAGTCTCTGGGGCCCCAGGA
>NW_006285040.1:422172-423093 GCF_000327345.1 Myotis davidii
CGGCAACTTGCATTGCTCTACAGCTGGCTTCTGCAGGGTAGCCTCAGGCAGAGGCTAGATCCAAGAGCCAGTGGACTCAGTGGTCAGAGTGGGACCATCCAGATTATAATTCCGCAGATCCATAAGGAACACACTCAAGGGGCAGACTCAGTGAGCACCAAAGCCCCAATGGAGCAAGTCTTGCCCCATAAGGGTGTCTTCAGAACAGAAGTTCTCCCACTGTAGACACAGCTGATTCTCACAGCCAATTGGCCTGGAGGTCAATTCCTCCCAGTGATACCTACAACAATCAAGGCATGACTACAACAAGACTGTGCACAAAGCCCACAAGGGGGTGCACCAAGAGTGTCCACCTCAGGTAATTGGGAAGGCTGAGCCACTGGGCCCTATAGGACACCTAGCACACAAAGCCACTCTATCAACACAGGGAAGCATAAATAATGTGGAGACAAAGAAACAGATGACAAATGACAGAAATGGAGAAAAGCAAACGACTGGATATAGAATTCGAAACCACAGTTACAAGGTTTTTCAAGAATCTTCTAGAAACCGCCAATAAATTTAGTGAGACCCTTGAGGATATGAAAAAGGACCAATAGAAATTAAGCATACATTTGACTGAAATAAAGACTAATATACAGAGTTCAACAGCAGACAAGAGGACCCCAAGAATCAAGTCAAAGATTTGAAATACGAAGAAGTAAAAAACACCCAACCGGAAAAGCAAAAAGAAAAAAGAATCCAAAAATATGAAGATAGTACAAGGAGTCTCTGGGACAACTTTAAGCATCCCAACATCCTAATTATAGGGGTGCCAGAAGAAGAGAGAGAGCAAGATATTGAAAACCTATTTGAAGAAACAATGACAGAAAACTTCCCTATTTGGTGAAAGAAATAGACGTACAAGTCCAGGAAGCACAG
>NW_006285040.1:424094-437094 GCF_000327345.1 Myotis davidii
CAGCAAAGTGAAGGCCAGGAAAAGAGCTTCACAGATAAGAAAAAGCTAAAGGAGTTCATCACCACCAAATCAGTATTATATGAAATGCTAAAAGGTATTCTTTAAGAAGAGGAAGAAGAAGAAAAAGGTAAAGATACAAATTATGAACAGCAAATACACATCTATCAACAAGTGAATCTGAAAATCAAGTGAATAATCTGATGAACAGAATGAACTGGTGATTATAATAGAATCAGGGGCATAGAAAGGGAGTGGACTGACTATTCTTGGGGGGGAAAGGGGTGAGGGGGATGCGGGAAGAGACTGGACAAAAATCATGCACCTATGAATGAGGATAGTGGGTGGGGGTAAGGGCAGAGGGTGGGGTGGGAACTGGGTGGAGGGGAGCTATGGGGGAAAAAAAGAGGAACAACTGTAATAATATGAACAATAAAGATTTATTTAAAAAAAGAAGTAACTACAAGTTACTAAATGCAAAGTCAATAGTAAAAAATGTAATTGTATTTTTATAAATAAACCAGGAAAAATTGGAAAGGGAAATATAGGAAACATTTACAATAGCATCAAAAATAAAATACTTATGAAGTAGTTTAAATTAATTAAATAACACTAAATAAGTGAATAAGATCTTATCCATGGATTGAAAGGCAAGAACATACTAAGATCTCAATGATCCTCAAATTAATATGGATTTAATGTACTCTTAATCAAAATTTCCAAAGGTTCTATTTTCACGAAACTGACAAACTTGTATGAAAAAATAGGATCTTGAATAAACAAAATATTCTTGAAGTAAAATGAGGTCAGAAGAGTTACACTATCATATTTTAAGAATTATGAAAAATCCACAATAATCAAGATGGTGTGGTAATAGTGTAAAGATAGACCGATAGCCCGGCCAGCATGGCTCAATGGTTGAGTGTCGGTCTATGAACCAGGAGGTCTTGGTTCACTTCTTGGTCAGGGCACATACCAGGGTTGCGGGCTACATCCCCACTGGGAGGAGTGCAAGAGGCAGCTGGTCAATGATTCTTTCCCTCCCTTTCCCTTCCTCTCTGAAATCATAGACCAATAGATCAATAGAGCAGAAGAGAAAATCATAAAATAGCCCCAAACATATATAAAAACAATTCAATACAGAAAGAACTCTTCAACAAATGGTGCTGGACTTACAGATAAAAATATATAAATTACTTATGAAAGCTGTTATTTAAAATTAAATCTTAATTCAGTTCTGGTAATTTTACTTTAAACTATAATAGGGGTTAGCAAAACCTCAGGAAACATTTACTGATCTACCTTTTAAAAAATATAATGGCCAAAATATCACTTGATGCCTAGCCATGTGCTGGATTGCTCTCAGCATGGATTATCTGATATCTGTCTGCATATTTATTCATTTAATTTAACTATGTTTATTTTTAATACATTATAAATTTATTATAAAAAATAATCTATCATGTGTGAGGCCTTGAGTGAGTGCTGAGTATGCAGTGGTGAACAAAACAAAATGACATTGTCCTGAAAGGTTTTTAGTATGTAGTGTTTAAATGTGGAAGATATACATCAGTCAAATAAAAACACAAGTATATCATCACTGACTTTTATAATTGCAATATAATTTGTATCATTTTTAATATATTCGCTTAGGAATGAAGCTCCTCCCAATATGTCAATATCACTCCTTCCATCAACTTATTCCTTACATGCAGTCTATCTTTGCTAGGAAAGAACACATAATAGTGTTTGGAAAATATAATGGAGTAGGGGATGATAACAGTCTTTTCCAAAAACATCCGGAAGTCACAGTTGGATTGAGACCTGAAGATGGGCAGTCAAGTCCTGACTAGAGGAGAGTGCTTTGGGTTTTAGGAACAAGTGAAAATATCCTGATGTGGCCAAGAGCTTTGCATGTGTGAGGAACTACCAGACATATGTTTGAAAAAGTAGACAGCTTGTCTGATGGAGCATCATAAGTGAGAGAAGGCACTGGCCATATCATGCAGAGCCCTGGGGCCAAGTTACAGAATTTGGAGTTTATACCACGTGCAACACTAGGTGTTTGAAGACTTTTAAGGGAGAGTGGTGCCACTTGACCTACTTTATGTAAAAAAAAAAAATTACTCTGTCCCTCTGAACAAAAGATTGAACAAAGAATAATCCACAGATTTTACATTCCAGTTGCTCAGGAAACAGAGTTGTCACGTGCAATTAAATGCTGTGGGCAGATGAGTATTCTGGCCCCTTAGAAGATCATTCTACTTCTCAGATGCACACAGGCATAGGTTGTCTGCGCACTGCTTCATTTCTTCATTTTAAACGTTCCTTTAAATTTTACTTAAACATTTAGGTAACTGATTTATCTTGACACTTGGCTCTATGGCTTAAGATAGGGAAAAACTCATTTTGACTTGAAACATTTGAACTCAGATGCAAATCACTTCGACTACAGAGTCACTTCAGCATAACTCCTGTTGAGCATTTGACTGAGAGTGGTACAGCGCCGTCAGGGGCCTGGCAAGGGCTGGCGTGCTGCAAATACACACTGTTAGGTGGCTGAAATGAAGTTTCAGAGGGGGGTATGTAAAACTGTCTATTTCTATTTTGGAGCTTGTCTTCCAAGACAACAGTGTCAGTATTTATAGAGTTGATGCCTACTTACTATTTCTGAGAGTAATTAGAAGGTAGGCTAGAAAAGAAGCCTATTTTAACACCTTTTTAAGGCTGGAATTTAATCCATCCTATTACTGTTCCTAATCATTTAAGGCACTTCATGATACAGACTTTGAAGAAGTGGTAAAAACCTATAATGTATTATAAGTTAAGGTCTCCACTGTATTATAAACTAATTCAGTTTAATTGTAAAAATAAACTTTTCAAGGATGAAAAGGGTGTGTATACACACTACAAAAAGGCATGCATTGTTTGCTAATTTTATTTCTTAATGATAAACAGTGTATTGCAAGAGCACGTTATTGTATAGTTTTCCTAAAACCAATATTCCCACTTATGCCACATTTTAGATTGCAGGACTTAATCATGCAATTTGAGAAGATGATCAAAAAGCTGTAAAAGACTAACATACTAATAGATTTACCCTGGGGGTTCTAATTCAAAAGTCTGCAGCCTTAAACTTAAATTATCTCACCTCTGATTTCATCCATAATTTTTTGAGTATATAATGTAACTTCTTTAGATTCTAATATATTTCTGATTTGGCGATGAGTGTAATATTTTAAAAGTATAAGACTTATGTTCTCACCTCCTTGCATAAGTGGCAAGGAAGTTGGTATCTAACACCTTCAGGAGAGTATCTAAATTCTTAATGTGGGAACAACAAGGACACACATTCTGGTTCCTGCCTCAGATTTCTTTCTTTTTTCTTTTTTGCCATGTAGAAAGAGTTCCAGATTGTAAACTGCTTGACTGAATATACTGCTGTGACCTGTCTAAAAACAATTTTATTTTGCCCTCCTGACATCCTTCCAACCTAATCTGACATAAAATGTAGCACACTCTAACTTTAATTGACTCATCGTTGGTCTTTCCTATTAGACTGTGAGCTGCATAAACCCCATTCAAACAGAATCCTTAACACATACCACTCAATTCATATTTGTTGAATGGATAAATTAAAGGATGAATAAAGTACAGATTTATTCAGTTATCCTCTATATTTTAGCATTAGATGTTTTAGTTAAATGAAATATAATATGAATTAGTAATGATGTGGCTCTGTAATGAGTCGGTAATATTTAAGATAAGGATTGTATCAATAGCCCAGTTGGTGTGGCTCAGATGTTGAGCATTGACCCCTGAACCAGGAGGTCATGGTTCAGTTCCTGGTCAGGACACATGCCCAGGTTGCAGGCTCTATCCTTAGTGGGGGCGTGCAGGAGGCAGCTGATCAATGATGTTTTTCTCTCATTGATGTTTCTATCTTTCTATCCCTCTCCCTTTCTCTCTCTCTAAAAGTCAATAAAAACATATATGTAAAAAAAGAATGTGTCAATAGAAGAATATACAGCATCCAAATTTAGGAAATAATATCCATTCTGATCTGAGGAGCCATATAAAAACTTATATTTATTAACTCCAGGTTGAAATAGCATAACTAACAAGGAATGTGAAGAAAGTGATAGTAAAACACCAAATTAGTCCTCAGTAAATTTTTTTCTATAAACATCTAAACATTTTTATCATATATAAGTAAACGACAGTTAAATGATATTTCTGTGGATTTTCCTCCTTTTCTTATACTACTTATTTCTTTTTTATTATTTTCCTGAATTAATTAGAACCTATGGAATATTGTTGAGGAGGTGATGGTGAATATCCTTATCTTATTTCTGATTTCATAGGGAATTATTCTAGCATTTCACCAGATTATTTCATGAAGATTTTCAGAAGCTAGCATATATGCAGTTAACAAAATTCCCTTCTATTGCTGGTTTGGCTCTCTATTGTAAATGTGTGGTAATAGTGTGTGTGTGTGTGTGTGTGTGTGTGCGTGTGTGTGTGTGTGTATGTGTGTTTGGTGAATTTTTATTGAAAAGATTTCTAATCTATTATACTGATCAGATGGGGTTTTTTTTTCTTATGATCACTTTATGTTAAACCATCCTTACATCTCTATGAAACCATACTAGTTATAAAATATTTTTTACTTTTTATATGTACATTGGTGGATTCAGTTTGCAGGTATTTTTCTTTTCTTTCTTTTTTGTTTAGTTTCATAAATAAGACCAACATATAATTTCCCCCTTTTTTCTGAATTTGTATGGAATTTGTATCAATAATATATTAGCTTTATAAAATTAGTTGAGGAATTCATTGGTTTTCTATTGCTGCTATAATATTTTAATTTAATGGCTGAAAACATACAAACTTATTACCTTATAGCAAGGGTCCTCAAACTATGGCCCACAGGCCACATGCAAATACAAATATTGTATTTGTTCCCATTTTGTTTTTTTACTTCAAAATAAGATATGTGCAGTGTGCATAGGAATTTGTTCATAGTTTCTTTTTAAATTATAGTCCGGCCCTCCAACGGTCTGAGGAACAGTGAACTGGCCCCCTGTTTAAAAAGTTTGAGGACCCCCTGCCTTATAGTGTTATAGGTTAGAAGTCTGACATGAGTCTTACTGGACTATTATAAAGTTGCCACAATGACTGCATTCTTTTGGAGGCTCTGGGAGAGAATTTATTTCCTTGCATTTTTCAGCATCTAGAGGACATACTCATTTGTTGGCTCATAGACCCTTTCCCATCTTCAAAGCCAGCAATGCAGCAGCTTTTTGAAGCTTAATTCCATTGTCATATCTCTTTGACACTCTTTTTCTGTTTCTCTCTCCCACTTTTAAGGACTTTGTAATGACATTGGGTCACCCTACAAAATCCAGAGTATTCACGTCCTTGATACATCTGCAAAGACCCACTTGCTGTGGATTCACCAGTACTGAGGATTAAGATGCAAACAAGTTTGGGAGATGGCTATTCTGCTTACCACAAGGTATTCCTGCCTTTGCTTTTGTGTGTGTGTGTAAAAAGCTGTAAGGGTTTGAATGATAATTCCTTGTATGTTTAATAAAATCTCTGTGAAACATCAAGTGGATCTTTTGGCTTTGGTGTGAAAAAGATTTTAAAATAATGAGTCAATTTCTTCAATTGTAACAAGAACATTCATATTTGTAATTCTTCTTGAGTACATTTTGATAAATTCAAGCATATATGAAGTTAATCTATACTTACAAAGAGTATTGCATACACATAATGTTTCTCAAGTGTTGTCTTACTACTTTTTGAAAATGTATACTTTTTTTGAATTAATTTTTTTTTAATGTGAGCTTTAATCACACTTGGTAAATTTTTTTCTACTTTTTAGTTTTTTCAAAAAACAGTTTCTAGGATTGTTGAAGACATTTATTTCAATCTCATTGTTATTTTCTTCTCTTTTTCTTAGAATTATGTTATTGATCTGATTTGTGTTTCAAAATTCTTAAGTTATATGTTTAGCAAATTAATTTAAAGCATTTACAACACGTTCCAGATAACAAAATTCACTCTAAGTACTACTTTAGCTACATCTTACAAATGTGACATATGGAAATTTCTTTAACATTCAATTAAAAGTAGTTTATTTTTACATTAACTTTTCTTCTCTAAGCAAAATAAGCCAGTCAGAGAAAGATAAATATCCCATGGTCTCACTCATCTGTCGATTATAATGAACAACATAAACTGATGAACAAAAACAGATCTAGAGACAGAGAACCATCAATCAGACCGTCAAACCTCAGAGTAGGGGAGGGTGGAGGTAAAGGGGAGAGATCAACCAAAGGACTTGTGTGTAATGGACACAGACACCAGGGGGGTAAGGGCATGAGTGTGGAAGGGGGGAGTAATGGGGAGATAAGGACACATATGTAATACCTTAATCGATAAAGAAAAAATAATATAAAAATCCAATTCAATAAATAAAAAATGATTAGCTATTTAAAGTGTGCTTTTAAAATTCAAACATTTGATATTTTTAAAAAGATTTTAAATTCATTTTAGAGAGAGAGGAGGGGTGAGAGAGAAAAACATTGATGTGAGAGAGAAACATCAATTGGTTGCCTCCTGCAAACATCTTGACCAGGGACCAAACCTGGAACCTGTGTGTGCCATGACTGGGAATAGAACTAGCAACATTTAGGTGCATGTGGCAATACTCAACCAACTGAGTTAAACCATCCAGGGCTAAATATTTGATTTTTAATCAATATTTTTATTATTGAATTCAGTGTAATTACAATGTGATCAGACATGAATTATGATACTAAAATTTAAAAGGTGACTGTAATCTTAAAACTAGAAAATGGTCAATTAGGTAAAATATAATGTGTAGATTTGAACACACATGTTAAATCTATGTATGTGATGAATGTAAACACAAGTTTTGCATGATTTGCATTTGTAATACAGAAACAGAAATATACACTTTTTATTATTCATAACTTCTATTATTTCACATGTTATATCTGCTAGATAATTCCCTTTGACAGTGGATTTTTAAATTTCCAATTGTAGCTGTGTGTGTTTATGTGCATGCGTGATGTGACGTGATTTTTATCTGTTGTTCTATTAATGTGGTAAATCATGTTTGTTTTTGCATATGTTGAACCATCCTTGCATGCCAGGAATAAATCCCACTTTATTGTGGTGCATGATCATTTCAATGTGTTGTTGAATTTGGTTTGCTAATAATTTGTTGAAAATGTTGGCATCCAATTCATCAGGGATTTTGGTCAGTAGTTTTCTTTTCTTGTAATGTTCTTATTTGTTTTTGATATCAGGGTAATTCTAGCCTCCTAAAATGAATTTGGAAGTAGCCCCTCTCTTAAATTTTTTGGAACATTTTTAGAAAGATTCACATTAACTTTTCTTTAAATGTTCACTAGAAATCATCAGTGAATCCAATTGTCTCTGGGACTTCCTTTGTTGGGAGTTTTAGTTTACAATATCCTTCCTCATTCTTGTTTTTTTTTTTTTTTTCAGATTTCCTATTTCTTCATTATTCAGTCTTGGTAAATAGTATGTTTCTAGGAATTTATTATTTGTTTCTAGATTATGTGATTTGTTGTCAAATAATTGTTCATAGTAGTTTCTTACAATTCTATATATTTGTGTCAGTTATTAATAAATCTTCTTTCATTTCTAACTTTATTTCAGTCTTCTATTTAAATTTACTCCAGTGACCCATGAACTTCATAAACTTGATATCCAAATCTCTCCCCATATTTGGAAAAATTTCAGCTATTATTTATTTAAATAAATGTTCTGGCCCCCAACCCTTTCCTCCCTTCTCCTTCTGGAACTCCCAATAATTTATAAATTGGCCCTTTTAATGGAAACCAATAGATTCTGTAAGCTTTCTTCACTGTTTTTTTACCTTTATTTCCTTGTTATCCTCTGACTTGATTATTTCAAAGTTCCTTTATGTAACCTCACAGAGTCTTATTTCTGCTTGAAGTATTCTGCTGTTGATGCTTGCTATTTCACTTTTCATTTATTTAATTATACTTTTTAGCTATTAAATTTCTATTTGGTTCTTTTAAAATTATAGTTTATATTCAATTTATTTTGTATTAGTTTTGTGTACAGCATAGAGATTAGTTAATCCTATAGTTTACAAAATGGTCCCTCAATATTCCAAGTAACCCCTGGCACCATACATAGTTATTACACTATTATTGACTATATTAACTTAATTGTTTTTTTTTTTTAGGTTTCTATCTCTTTGTTAAACTTTTCATTTTGTTCATGTATTATTTCCCCAACTCCATTGAATTGTCTTCCTATGGTTTTTCTCTTTTTCTCACTGAGTTTTCTTCAAAAGTAATTTCAGTTCTTTATCTGGTGAACCACAAATTGTATTCAGTTACTGAAAGATTATTGTGATCCTTTGGTTGTGTCATTTTATCTTGATTTTTAAAAAATTATTTATGTTCCATGAGGTTTTGTGTTGCTGTCTTCACATTTGGAGTAACAATCACCTCCTCTAGTCTTTATTAACTGCATTGTGGAGAGAAATACCTTCTTTCTGTCCTGCTAGAGATTTTGATGCTATAGATTTTTAGAGATTCTATAGGTATATTTGCCTCATGCCTCTTGCTCCCTCTTGTGGCTGAATTATTAATCTCGTATGTCTTCTCTGAATGCTGCAAAGCATCAGGCCAACCATTGATAGCCTCTTGTTTTCTCAAACATGGTGCTAAAGCTTAAGTTTGTTGTCCCTCCCTGGTCTACAGACTTGACTGACTTTCTGTTCATGTTCACTAGCCATCTGCCACAGCCCACACTTGTTACTGTGGGGATCACACCTAAGGAGCTTGCCGTAGCATGGGGCTGTGTGTGTGGGTGAGGCATGCAGAGTGCTGGGGTGCCCATGGCCAATTGGAGGAGCCGTGGGTGAGGTGTTCACAGCGGCTCACAGGCAGGCTTCTGGGTGCAATCTGTGAAGCAATTGGAAGTTGCATACCTTTCATGTCCTCCGGGAGTTCTATCTACCACTCTCCCTGCCTCTTCTCAACCCTCACTCATGTAGCTGGTGACTCAGTGCTCTGGATAGTTTGAGAGATTGGCCACTTTGGCAGTGTCTCCCACAGCTGGGAAGCCAGGTGCTCACTCACACACTTTCCCTCTTCCTCCGTTGGAGAAATCACAGGCCAAGCAACATCTTCCTTGGCCCTAAGCTGTGATGCGGGCAACATAAAACGGTTGCTTTTAAACCCACTCCAATGAATCCAAATGTGTATTTTCTTGCTCCAAAAACATGATGGAACTTCTTCTCTGAGGTATGGACTCTATTTCCTTCACGTGTGTTGTATTTACAGACATGTATGAACTGATTTCTCTATTCTGATTTTGTGCTTTTTTGGTCCTATTTTTTCTCTATCAGTTGTTTTTCCTTATTTTACTTTTCTTGAAATTGACTTTTTAACATTCCATTTCATCCTTTTATGTTTTGGAAGTTACATATATTTAAATTATTTTAGTGGTTGCCATTCTACTTTTACTATACATACATACATAATAATTCAATGATTAATCAAAATATTTTTATCCTAAATAACTAGGATCTTAGAACACATCATCTACTTTCACCCTTCTCTCTTTGGCTTATATATCGATGTTAAATATGTTATTGTTAGTATTTTTAACTTTACAAATTAGATAATAATATTGATGATTCATGTATGCCTAGACATTCACCACTTTTTTATTGAATTTATTGGGGGACATTGGCTAATAAAATTATATATATAGGTTTCAGGTGTACATTTCTATAATACTAGTACATCATCTTCATATTGTAGTCTGTGTTCACCACCCCAAATCAAGTCTCCTTCCATCATCACTTATCTTTGCTCATTATTGCTTATTGATCTCAGGCTTTACTTATTGAATATTTTTTCTCATTTGTTAAGTACTCCATTTGCATTTTAAGCAATAAGGTCTGTGGTTGATAACCTATCTCAATTCCTACTTGCCTGAAACTTCTAAATTGTAGCACTTATCTGCAGGAAACAAAGTGCTCTTAGTTGCCCTTACAGCCACACTCTATGGTATAAACAGCTGTGTCATTTGACCATTTTGGTCAAGCACATTGAATGGTATTTGAAATGTCTTTGAATGATAGGCAAACTTCACTATACACATCACAGTAGAATCCTTTTCATCTCTCAATTTACTCATGGGTCATGGTTGACACTAACTACTTTGTCATGGAACAAAACCAGGTGTCCATTCAACCTCACCTGCCCATCAGGAACTGGGTGTCTTCTGATCCAGCAAGACATAATTCTGACATGACCAGAATCATTCCATATAATCTGAAGTGATTGATGGGGTATTGCCATGAATGAAGAAGTTCTGAAGCAAGTGGTTAGCATTCTCAGTGAGTTCACTCCAGTTGTATTGCCCACCCTACCTCAGATCACAATGTTAGCCTCATATGGAGTTTCCTAGTTTAGTGTGAAGGAAAAAAAGTTTAGCTTGCAAATGGCTTCATATGGCATGACTGCACTTGCTAGATGTGGACTACTGGGATGTTACAGCCCCACATGGGCTTGGCCCAGAACTTCAACAAAGTAGAGAAAACTTTCTTGCAGCTGAAAATATTTTTTTCCTGGAAGAAAATGTATTTTAAAGTATACCTGATACTTAAATGTAATAGAATAAGCTAAAGAATGGTTTATCAAGATGGTCAGAGACATGGAAGGGGTAAGAATGGAAAATGGACAACTGGTAAAAATTTGGAAATTTCTCCAGAGACTAGGAGTAATTTTGTCCTACATGAGTACTCATTCAGTTGCTGAAGGTGCACTGAATAATTAATTTGAAAAAATAAATTACTATGTGGACATCAGCCAGCCTTTTCCCCATCTACTCCCAGAATCTATTTAATTAATTCATTAACATTGTGGCTATGGTAGAAGAAATGGAGGTAATGAATAGATGCAAAACCACAGGCTGGCAATCGTCAAAGCTGACCAATTTTGCCTGATTTAATTATAGCAATGATGAATAACCTTAAGCCTTCTACATGGTTATAAAATTTAGTAGCAAATCTCCTGATGGTGGATAAAGTACATCCTAATAGAGGGGAATTTGTTCTTATCTATATAATGAAAGTCTAAACAACCGTTACAGCGGAATGGCCAGAACGACCGGTCACTATGATATGTACTGACCACCAGGGGACAGATGCTCAATGCGGGAGCTGCCCCCTGGTGGTCAGTGCGCTCTGCTAGAAGCCGGGCTCATAGCTGGCAAGCGCAGTGGCAATAGTGGGAGCCTCTCCCGCCTCCGTGGCAATGCTAAGGGGCAGCAAGCCAAGCGGTAAGGAGCAGTGAGCAGGCGGGCGGTAAGGAGCAAGGGGTCCTGGACTGCGAGAGGGACGTCTGACTGCCAGCAGGCAGACATCCCCCAAGGGGTCCCAGACTGTGAGAGGGTGCAGGCTGGGCTGAGGGAACACCCCAAGTGCACAAATTTCATGCACCTGGCCTCTAGTTTGTAATAAACTTGTAATTTGTATATAGTTTTATTTTCCCTGGCTATCACAGTCCTACAAGTAACAATATCTGTATTCTTATGAAATACTTTATTTTTCACAATGTTATCCTATCTAATATAGCTTCTGATCAAGACACTCATAGTCTCAAGAAGTAAGTCTATGGTGCTTGCGTCCATAGGATTCCTTTATCACGTAGGAGCCACCTGAATTATAGAACAGCAGAAAAAATACTGCTGGGAGACACACCTTAAAACATTTTGGAAACACTGAATCAGATATAGTCTGAATGGATCGACTTCCTTCTTTCTCAAAACCAGAATATGTGGGTCCAGAAAACTTAAGGCATCAAAATAAGACCGGCCCCTCTCACTGTCACAACAAAAACCACTTACAATTTTGATTACCCTGTTATACATTTCTTTCTGCTCGAACTTGTTATATTGCATTCTGTTTCATGTAAATAAGAATCCTCATAGATTCAGGGGTTAATGCTACCTATACAAAGTATACTAATTCAAGTTTTTTTGGACTCTGTCAATGGAATTCTATAAAATATAAATAAAATAATGTATGCAAACTGCTTTATAGTTGATGTGACTTATTGGTCAAATAAAAATATGTTATTAGAAACTGTTAGTGTAAATATGGGCACTATGTACATGACTCAACATGATCTTCTTGAACTAATTATTTCCTCCTTTGTCTTAATTTACTTACAGAGTTGGAAGAATGTTAATTCAGATCATGTTTGTGAAAGGACTGAATTATGAACTTCTTAAGTGCAAAGACTGTAGCTTCTTTCCATATTTGGATATACCCAGCATCTACTGTGAACTCTGTCTGACACATTGTGTCAGTAAATGGTTGTCCAATTAAATTGCAAAATTTACGTACCATGTACATGTTAATTTTTCATATTAACAAATTCAATATTTCAAAATACCTTAATAATATTTCTTTATTTAATTATAAGACTCTAGATCTACAGAATATGTTGCTTGTGTACAGGCAACAAAATACCAACAGTTCTGAGTGAAAGACATAATAAACTTGGAAGCTGTATATCCAGGGCTATGTGTCAGCTTGCACTTAAGATGAGTAAATCTGTGACATCACCAATAAATTTTGCACAAGCAACAAGGTAGGATTTGGACAAGAGGGAAAAAATTGAGATAAGTGAGTGACGGCTGCCTGGCTGGTGTGGCTCAGTGGTTGAGTGTCGATCTAAGAAACAGGAAGGGATGGTCTGATCCCCAGTCAGGGCACATGCCCAGGTTTTGTAATTTATGTTTCTCTCTTCTCTCTTCTCTATCCCTCTCTCTCTCCCCCCACCCTCTCTCCCTCTCTAAAATCAATAGAAAACATATCCTTGGGTGAGGATTTAAAAAATTTTTTAAGAAGAAAGGCCCTCAACTTAGCTCTAGGGAAATATGGAGA
>NW_006285040.1:437106-440284 GCF_000327345.1 Myotis davidii
AAATACAAGAGTGACGGCTGAAGAAAGAATTCATGAAATGATTAAAATGTCAAATGGTATGTTTGTTAAGATTTTCCATGTGAAATTTAGCATAAACTTTTCCTTCTCTTTCTGTGATCTGACACAAATATTTTGGTAAAATCTACATAGCTCCTTAATAATTTGGCAGTGGATTTCATTTAGAGGGCCATGATAAAAAGTCAAATCCTATTTCAAGGCTGGGAAAACATAAGCTATTTAAGGAATGATACTGACATACAAGTTATACATCCCAACTGTTTTTATGTGGCCTCCAGAAAACCTGCTGAATGAGTGGATGCAGATTTCTAATTAATACAACAATTGGGAGAGTTTGCATTTTATATCCACTGATCATATAGCAAACCTTATTGTATTTAATATATTTGTTTTAGCCAAAACCGGTTTGGCTCAGTGGATAGAGCGTCGGCCTGTGGACTGAAGGGTCCCGGGTTAGATTCCGGTCAAGGGCATGTGCCTTGGTTGCGGGCACATCCCCAGTGGGGAGTGTGTAGGGGGCAGCTGGTCGATGTTTCTCTCTCATCAATGTTTCTGGCTCTCTGTCTCTCTCCTTTCCTCTCTGTAAAAACTCAATAAAATATATTTAAAAATATATATATATTTGTTTTAAAATATCTTAAATGTATAACATTGTTTTTACTATTAATGTACTTATTCATTCAATCATTTTAAGCATCTTTACTGAGATAATTTACATACTATAAAATTCACCTGTTTAAATAGTACAATTCAATGTTTTGTAGTGTATTTATGAGTTTTGCAACAAACTAACTTTAGAACACTTTTGTCTCCTCTAAGAGAAACCTTCCATTCATTATCTCCCCACAACACCCCTATTCCTCACTAACCACTACTCTAATTCCTGTGTTTATAGATTTGCCTATTTCAGACATTTCATATAAAAATAATCAGACAACATATAGTTATTTGTCATTGGCTTCATTCACTTAGCAAAATATTTTGAAGGATTATCCAGGGGCAGCACATATCAGCACTCCATATCTTTTTATTGACAAACTAGAGGCCCAGTGCACAAAAATTTGTGCACTTGGGGGTGGGGTGGATCTCTCAGCCCGGCCTGTGCCCTCTCACAGTCTGGGAACGCTCGGGGGATGACCACCTGCTGGCTTAGGCCTGCTCCCTGGAGGATTGTGCCTAAGCTCGCAATCAGACATCCCACTGGCAGCCTGGGAGCCCTCGGGGAATGTCCACTTGCCAGTGGGGAGCAGACCTAAGCTGCAGTCTGACATCCTTAGTGCTGCTGAGGAGGTGGGAGAGGCTCCCACCACCACTGCTGTACTGGAAGCCATCAGCCTGGTATATGGCTGAGCAGAGCTCCCCCTGTGGGAGTGCACTCCAACCAGGGGGCAGCTCCTGCATTGAGCATCTGTCCCCTGGTGGTCAGTGTGTGTCATAGTGATCAGTCATTCCCAATCTTTCTGCTGTTAGGGTCAGTTTGCATATTACCCTTTTATTATATAGGATGACATTCCATTGTACGGATATGCAACATGTTAACTATATTTCAGTTGATAGACATTTGGGTGGTTCCCACTTTTAACTATTATGAATAATGCTTTTATGAATCCCTTCAAGTTTTTGTGTGGGTAAATGTTTTCACTCTCTTGAATGAAACTCTTGAGTCATATGATTACTCTATATTTACATTTTTGAGGAATTGCCTTATTTTTTTTTTTTTACCAAAGTAGCTGCATCATTTTATATTACTACCACCAGCAATGTTAGCTGATTCCAATTTCTCCACATTCTCAATAACACTTGTTATTCTCTGTCTTTTTTTAATTACAGCTATGGTTGTGGGAGTGAAATGGCATCTCACTGTGGTTTTGATATGCATTTCACTAATGACTAATGCTGTTAAGAATTTTTTCATATGCTTTTTTGGCCATTTGCATATTTTCTTTGTAAAATTCTATTTAATAATTTTTTCATTTGGTTATTCATATTTTTATTATTGAGTTGTAAAAGTTCTTTATACATTATTGGCATAAATCTTTTATCAGATAAGTAATTAAGAAATGTTTTCTCGGGAGCACTATCTCAATTCCTTGAGGTTCTGCTTCCAGCATATGTCGACAGTTTGGCTCAAATAAACTCACAAAAATTCAAAAAAAAAAAAAAGAAATGTTTTCTCCCTTTCTGTAGGTAATATTTATACTCTGTTGATGGTATACCTTTAAGTACAAAACGTTGTTGTTTTTTATTTTGAACTAATTCAATTTATCTTTTTTTCTTATACTTTTAGTGTCATATCTAAGAAACTATTGCCTAACCCAAAGTTAATAAGGTTTACCCTATATTTTCTTTTAAGGATTTTATAGTTTTGACTCTTTTATTTAAGTCTATGATCCAATTTGAGTTAATTTTTGCATATGGTGTGAGGTAGGGATTCAAATTTTTTTCTTTTGGAATGGGTATCCAGTTGTCTTAGCACCATCTACTAAAAATACTATTATTATTCTTTTAATTATCTTGGTACCCTTGTCATTGATCATAAATATAAGGGATTAGGTCTGGACCCTCACTTCTATCTCACTGATATATTTATGCTTATGTCAATACTACACTCTCTTGATTACTGTAACAGTGTAGTACATTTTAAAATAGGAATGGGTGAGTTTTCCAACTTTGTTCTTTCTCAAGGTTGTTTTGGCTCTTTTGGATCCCTTGCATTTTTATATAAATTTTATTTTTAGACTGTCAATTACTGCAAAGAAAACAACCTAGGATTTTGATAGGCATTACCTTTCTTTGATCTTTAGATCAATTTAGGAAGTATTGCCAATCTTAACAATATTAAGTTTTCTGATCCATGACATGGGATATCTTCCCATTAATTTAGATTCCCTTTAATTTCTTTTAACAACATTTCGTAGTTATCAGTGTACAGTTTTGAATTCTATTTGCTACATTTGTATCTAAGTATTTTGTTCTTTTTTAAATGGAATCATTTTCTTAAATTTATTATTTGAATATATATTACTAGTACATTACACATATAATGTGTAATAAATATTATTGCTATTATAAATACTAGTAGCCTGGTGCACAAAATTCATGCACATTAAAAGGGAATGAATTAGTGGAGATATTATAATATTGCTATTTGCCCTTTCTC
>NW_006285040.1:440569-445439 GCF_000327345.1 Myotis davidii
GGAGTAATACTATTAAGAAATTCGATGGGAAAATTTTCCTTTTCAGCATCATCTGTGGAATCAATGGAATCATCACTCAAATATGTGTGAAAATCTCCATTGAGTATATCCAAAATATCTTCATTTACTTTTTGAATGTGCTCATTTTTTGGACAAAGAATTGCACGTTTAGATATATTTTTAATATTATCTATAGATACAGTATTTCCAAAGGTAGCTTCAATAATAGATCCATTACAAATCATTTCACAGGGGATTTCAATAATATCCGTTCCTAAATGAAAACTGCTATCAAGTTTGCCATCTCCAAGTTTTACTAACCGTCCACTATAAGCAGAATCCTCTGATCTCATATTTGTGGTAAGAGACAACTTTCTGGAACATCCCCAAACATTTCAGTACTTTAAACTCATTTGTACTATGGCCGATCGCATAGCATGCGGTACAATACTGAGACATTGTCGAAAATCCCCTCCAAGGAGAACTTTCCCACCAAATACAACATTCAGACTCATAATTTCTCTTAGTAATCTGTCTATGGAGTTTATAGCATGACTGGATGCCATGGTGCATTCATCAATAATGAAAAGTTGGGCCTTTTAAACAGTTTTAGCAACTTCGCTCTTTATACTGAGTCTAGAAATTGAAGTTTCATTTAATGGAATCGGTAATTTATACTGGGAATGAAAGGTGCTTCCACCGAGAAATAAATTTGCAGCAATTCCTGTAGATGCTGTGGGTAAAACAGTACCATCACGACCTCTAATATAATGTATTAAAACTTTATACAGATATGCAGGTGAATAGGATTCCTAGCTGGCAGGCCCCTGACAGCAAGCTGGCCACCTGTCAATTCTGTGAGGAATGGGGCTCCCTCCTGCCTCCTGTCAGGGTCCGGGGTGCAGGTGAATGGGGTTCCTGGCTGGCTGGCCACTGACAGCAAGCTATCCAACAGCAGATTCTGTGAGGAATGGGGCTGCCTCCTCCCTACTGTCAGGGTCTGGTTTGAAGGCCATCACGCCCCCTATTGGGCCAGACCCAGAGTTCTACCATGCCGTGGTCTCTGCCTCAGCAACCCAGGACTGACTGCTGCTGGGCGTTCCTGGTGCTCCGAGGGTGGGTTTTTCCCTCAGGCCTCGTGGGAAACAGCTCAGGGAGGGCGCAGCCCTTGGCAAGGACTCAGTACTTTCAGCTCCGAGGGTGGGTTCCTGCCTGAAACCTCACCTCGCCCTCCAGGAAATAGCTGGGGGAGGGCCCAGCCGTTTCCAAGACAACCCCTGCAGGTCTGACTTCCTTCCGGTTGGACGAGCTTTGGGATGTGATGTTATACCCAGGGTTTTTATATAAGTAGATTATTTGGATATTCATTAGAAAAATATGTACAGAAATACATATTTTAATTGATCTTTTATCCTGAAATCCTATTAAACTCATTTATTAGTTCTAATCCTTTTTAAATGCATTACTTAGCATGTCCATATATAGTTTCATACTACATGAAAATAGCTATAATTTTACTTCATCCTTTCCAACCTGGATGCTTATTGTTTATTTCTCTCTCTTTTTTAAAATTTTAAATGAGAGTGGCAAGGGTCGGTAATCTTGACTTGCTCTTGATTTTAAATGAAAACATTGTCTTTCACCACTTTGTGAGTGTGTTTTATGTAGATGCTTTTTATCACACTGAAGAAATTATCCTCCACTCTTAGTTTGTTGAGCATTTCCATCATGAAAGAGAATTAGATTTTACCAAGTGCTTTTTCTAAATCATTTGCAGTAACCATTCTTTTTTTGTACCTCATTATATAAATATTGTATATTACATTGTTGTTTTTTAGCTGTTAAACCCACTTTGCATTACTACAATAAATCCCACTTAGTCAGAACATGGAATCAATTTTATGCATTGCTGGATTCTCTTTGTTAGTAATTTTTTTAAGTCATTCAATTTATATTCTGCTAGATGTAAAGGATGAACTTGTGATCAAAATAATACATAATACCTTGCTTCATGAGTGCTTAATAAGTTGGAAAAAGAGATTTTATTCAAGTAGTCACACAAATTATTACGAGTTTCTAATTAAAACAAACATTATAATGGGAAGGAGCATGGCTCTGTGTGAGACTATAACAATGGAAGAGACCTAAAAGAAATATGGTGTGATTTGTTCTCTAACATGAAGGATATTTTGTTACTAATTAGAAAATTGTGGAGCAGGGAAGCATTCTAGAAAGAAAGAAGAAACATATTTAAGAAACATATTTGAGAAACTAAGAAAAAAAGAGATGCCACAAAAATAGTAATGTTTAGAGAGGTCTGGGGAAAGACTTGAGATCTAGACAAAATCTACATTAACCAGGTCCTTCTAGGCCCATTTTGTCCCAAGAGCAAATAAGAAGCCATTGGAAAATTTTAAGCAATTGCAATGACATTATCAGACACTCTATTTTAAAAGATACTTCAGGCTGCCTTGTGGGAAATGGCCTAAAGGAGGACTTAATGATTGTTAGGAAGTTATTCAGGAAACCAATGGAAGTAGTCTAGGTGAAGGATGCGGCCTGATGTCTTGGCATAGTCTGATGGCAAAGGAGCTCCAGATTAAAGGAACTGTGAAATGAAGATGAAATCATACCTCTGACTTTTAAAAAATGACTACAAATTATTAAATGGTATAATTCAAATTCTTCAAATTTTATTCTTCATGCTATTGCAAAATTCACACTTTTCACAAAATACTTGCACCCAAATTATTCAGATTTTAGAGCATTATGTCATTTGGAGATAACGTAAATGATAAACAAGAACTTTACATAGCAACATTTAAAAGTTCATATAAATAATTTTATAGCACCAAAACAACTAAACCACACTTAAATCTCAATGTTCAAACTATGTGACAAGGTGAATGCAGAGTAAGAAATATCTTTCACCTTTATTTGAAAGAGAAACACTCTCAAGTTACATATTTTCTAAAGTACATATATGCTATTTTTCCAGAAATTTTATACTTCTGCTTTTATAATATTAGGTTTTACTTTTTTAATATTTAAAAAGTGGTTAATATTTCAGAAGCAAATTTCTTAGTCTTATTGTTCTTTCATTTTTTTGTATAGCATGTATATCAAATTCAAATAAGCAAGAAATTTACAGGGGTAGGTAAAAGCAGGTTAGTAATAATAATAAACAATACAATAATAAATAAGTAAGTAAATAAATAAAACAAGAATAAACTGTTTCATGTACTCACAACTGTAAGCCTACTTTTGTCCACCCCTGTGTTTTCTTGTCACAAATTCTGGTTTTTAATATTCTCATTGTAATGATAAAAACTAATTTGCACAAAAGAGCAATGGAAAATTCACTTAAAAAACACATTTGGTTGCACATATGTTTGGAATAAAATTGTTGTTTTAAATGGCTTAATTACAACAGTTTATCATACTTACTGGGAACTAGTGTAATGCCGTTATTTTAACTACTAAGTTCTGGCACAAATCTCAAGAGTAGGAGAGACACTCTTTTGAAGCTTTGTTCTTCCATGTCTTTCAGAACAGTTCTACTTGTCTCATTATTTTGCATGTACTTTAACTTAAACCCTGCTGTTTGGCTTCTGTACCTATTTGCTTTGTTTAACAATAGAAAAGTTATTTTGATTATCTGAATTATATAAATCATCCCAATCGATTGAATACCCTATTGATTGTAATGTGAACACTCCATTGGTTGTGGTCATACTGGTTATGGAAGCACATTCTTCTGTACCTGGGAACCAGGACAGCACAATTATCCTAAATTGCCTCAGTGGCCACAGATAATGCGTTCCAGTTGACTCAGTGGTTCCAAGACCAGGACAGCACAATTACTCTAAATTGCCTCAATGGCTCTAGATAATGTGTTCCTGTTAAGTCAGTGGTCTCAAGACCTGATAGCTCCAGATAATGTGTTTCCATTGATTCAGTGTTCCAGAGGCCCAAAACTATAATTAACATGCTTAAGACTGCTTCTGTAAACTGCTTTTTTTTTGCAAACTAGGTTCCTCATTCCAAACCCTGGGATGTAATCGATACCTTTGTGATCTTTGCCTATATAAATCTCGTGGTGGGCCTGGGGAGGGCAGTGCGAGATTTGGAGTGCATGGCCCCCTCATAGTCCCGGATTGCAATAAATGTGACTCTTTAATTCGACTTCTTAAGGCATCCTTCTGTGATTTGCGGGGTACATCACAACAGTATCTGCAGCCCCTTTTGATCTTTGAACGGGTGAAATTAGTCTGAAGAGAATTTGATTTCTAATAATGCATTTCATATTCAAAGCTAAATTAATGAATGAAATGCTCATAGATGGCCAGAAGAGTAGGCACTTTGCCCAATATGAAAAGAAAGACACAGATTAGTTCTAAACTGGAGTACATATTTCATCGTTCCTAGAGGGATTTAACCAGGGCACTTGATCTGCACCAAGAAACTATTCACACACTACTTTTCTACCTGTGTTCTTCTCCACACTAAATAGTCTGAGCAATGCACAAGGGTTCCTTTTTCTCTGCATCCTCGCCAGCACTTGCCCTTTGTTGATTTGTTGATGATAGCCATTCTGGCAGATGTGAGATGGTCCGCATTGTCATTTTGATTTGCATCTCTCAGATGCCTAGTGACTTTGAGCATTTTTCCATATGTCTCTTGGCCTTCCTTATGTCCTCTTTGGAGAAGTGTCTATTTAGGTCATTTGTCCATGTTTTTATTGGATTGTTTATCTTCCTTTTGTTAAGTTGTCTAAGTTCCTTATATATTGTTGGAAATTAAACCCTTATCAGATGATATCATTGGCTAATATGTTCTCCCATGCAGTGGGCTCCCTTTTCATTTTGTT
>NW_006285040.1:446424-473121 GCF_000327345.1 Myotis davidii
TTACAGAGAGGAAGGGAGAGGGATAGAGAGCTAGAAACATTGATGAGAGAGAAACATTGATCAGCTGCCTCCTGCATACCCCCGACTGGGGATGTGCAAAAAACCAAGGTACATGCCCTTGTCCGGAATCGAACCCAGGACGCCTGAGTCCACAGGCCAACGCTCCATCCACTGAGCCAAACCGGTTAGGGCGCAAACTAGGCCTTTTAATCTTTCTGAAGCACAACCTATATTTTCCTTATTTGGTTTCATTGGAAGACACCACTGCCACATCCTAACAACTCTACTTACCCAAATTAATTCCAATCTCAAGTTGTGGCTTTTCAAATGCACTAAACTTTCCCTGAATGGAACCCTAATGGTGGTAATTTTTCCCTCTCCATATTTCCATAGTAATTATCTTCTTCCTCACTTATGACCTCGTACTATAGTCATTTATATATGTACTTGACAGGTATATATACTCTATGAAATTTTAAACTCCCTTGAGGTCAAGTCCTTCTTATCATCATATTTTACCTCTTTCTTTGTCTCAAATAGTTTTTGGTGCTTAGTGTAGTATGTGTCAAAATGAATCGCCTTCACAGAGTTATGGGAAGACTCAGGCTCATGACTCATATACTGAGTGAGTGACTGAGATTGAGCTGAGGGTGAAGAGCCTGCTGTTCTCAGCTTTTAATAGAGCCCTAGGGATACATTTGGAGAAAGACTTCCTCTTAGAGCAAAGTTTCTTATATGTCAAAAGGAAGAAAGGAAGTAAAAAAAAAACCAAAAAACGAAGGTAAGAAGTTTGACCCAAAATTGAGGTCAGACCAAAGAGACAGTGCACCTTCTCAATTAAAGCTCAGACTTTCCACCAAACACCCCTTTTACCCATTCTGACGAAAATCTTTGATGCACAGCTTATTTCAGGAAAATAGTCCAACAAAGTAATTTAAAATTGCGGATTTAAAATATTAACTAGGTATCATGAATATTTGTTATTCTTTGCTGAGAATCCGGATATAAGGAAATCAGCATGTTGAGAAAGAGTTTTGAAGTCCAAGGGGTTGATCTTGGCATGGACTTTCATGCAGTGACAGATCTGTCTCCCAGAAAAAATACTCTCTCCAAAAGGTTATGAGGGCATGAAGGGTGAGAAATACTTCATTGGGGAACTCTTCTAGAAAAAAAGGGCAAGTATATAGAGAAAGTGTGATGCTTATAAGTGTTGATAAACTATGAGATTAAGAACTATGGATCTGCCCTAGCTGGTTTGGCTCACTGGATAGAGCGTTGGCCTGGGGACTAAAGGGTCCCAGGTTCGATTCCGGTCAAGGGCATGTACCTTGGTTGCAGGCACATCCCCAGTAGGAGATGTACAGGAGGCAGCTGATCGATGTTTCTCTCTCATCAATGTTTCTAACTCTGTATCTCTCTCCCTTCCTCTCTGTATAAAATCAATAAAATATATTTTAAAAAAAAAAAGAACTATGGATCTGCTACTAGCTAGAATAATTTTAAACTACAATCCTCTGTTTCTAAAGTTAGAATCTAAAGATTATTATATATTTTAATACTTTTAAAGGATATAATTTCCAGTTTATTTTTTTGTTATTGTTGTTAATCCTTATTCAAGGATATTTTCCATTGATATTTTTAGAGAGAGTAGAAGGGTGTGAGTGAGGAGGAGGGAGAGTAAGAGAGAGACAGTGATTGGTTGCTTCCCACACACGCTCACACTTGGGCCAGAGCTAGAATTGAACCTGGAAACCAGGTACATGCCCTTGATTGGGAATGGAACCCATATCCCTTCAGTATGCAGGCCAACACTCTAACCACTGAGCAGCAACACCGGCCAAGGCTATAAATCCCATTTTAAATACAACTGTTATATCACTTTTTAAAATTTATTCAAAAGGACTGTAAATATAAGCTTCAAATGATGCAATTAGCCCACAATTCAGTTAAAATTATATGAACATAGTTTAATATTCAAAAATTGCTCTTTTTCAATGAAATCAGATTTTCATCCCATTTTTCCCATAAATTTTTGTCCTAATATATTTTTATACTTTTTTTAAAATATATTTTTACTGATTTCAGAGAAGAAGGGAGAGGGAGAGAGAGATATAAACATCAATGATGAGAGAGAATCACTGATAGGCTGCCTCCTGCATGCCCTGCACTCAGGATTGAGCCTGCAACCCGGGCATATGCCCTGACTAGATTCTAACCATGACCTGCTGGTTCATAGGTCCATACTCAATCACTGAGTCACACCAGCTAGGCTGCTTCAGTGTTTTTACTGGACGCTAATAGGTTTCTTCATAATAAAATATATAATTAAATATAAATGTACATTAACATTTCATATAACATTGGTTTTAAATGTCTACAGTTTTTTATGGAATTAGCTATGATAATAATTACTAACCAACTGTTCAAGGCAGCATTATAAATCATTAAATAAAAATTTAAAAACATACAGAAATAAAAATTTATTGGAAATGAATCTATGGACAAGATAGATGGGAGGAAGGCTTATGGTGCCTTGATTAAAGGTGCTTTTCTTTAGCACCTGTGGCTTCTGCATCTCTGGGAATACAGCGTGGAAGACTTGGGGTACAGAAAGGTATTACAGAAAAAAGGTGATTGTCAAAGGGAGGTAGGAAAGCAGAATGGACATGATCCTTCATAACAAGAATTTTCCCAGGAAAGAGGACATGTAGAAGTTGAGGATTGGGAAATCCATTTTCTTAATCGATCTTGTTTCACACACACTTACGTTCTCTCTTTATGCGCAATCAGGGCACTCCATTTAATGAGTATTTCAAATTAACCAGAGCTTTAAAGATCTCTAACAAGAGAGCTTTCTTTCCCAAGTTGCCCAACCCTGTTAAGGAAAAAAAAATGTCTGTGTTTTGTGCAATAGACTCCTTGGCACAGAATGTACATGTAATCTGTTGTTTTAAAAGGGCCATTAAGGCCTGTTTTCAATTTAAGGAAATAATTAGAGGTGGGACTCCATTCCTCCTTTTTATAATTTTTGTATTCTTTCTTTAACTCACATGACAACATGACTTTATTAAAAGGATTCTGTTGAAAATCAGGTTCTGTGCAAAAGACTTGAGCACGTGGAGCAAAGGGGGCTGGTGTCTACCACGAGAATACTGTTACAGCAGCACAGTACAGGTCTGTTCAAAAGCAGGGAGAGGAGTGAAGGCAGGAAGAAGGGGTGGGGTTGGGATGTGAGTACAGTCAGGGATCAGAAAGGTTTTAGTATAACATAAACAAGTTCTGAAGGAAGGCCCACAGGATTATATACTTAAGTGTCAAACCACTAGCTATGAAAATGGTTAAGGAGAGACATTACTTCTTTTAAAGCAAAAAAAAATAAATTTGTAAAATAACGAAGAATTTTAGATTACAGGTAGCCATCGAAAGCTAAAAATGTTATTAAGTATAGAAGGCAAAGGATCTCAGGTTTTAGGAATAACATTCAGGGTGAGGCAATATTGTCAAAACCTATACTAAATTGATTTAACAAAAATTTTAATTTTTGCATGATTATGTTCAATCATGTTTTAGTAACATGGCGAAGAAAACATATTATCTGGTGTTCTTCCAGACAGAAGAGCAGCACAATAAATGTAAGAGGCTGCTGTTGACATTAGAACTAATGCATTCCACACTAGCAAAAGGGGAGGAAAAAAGAAGCAAAAACAGAAAGTATTGAGCAAGGTATGAATCACATCCTGTTCTCATAGATTTTGTGGTTGTATGTGATTTACAAATCTGGTTATGGGAATCAGCCACCAGAAGTTTGTATAAATGTTTTCTGACTGAACTGTGCAGAACCAAAAAGGACAAACAGTTTCAAGTACAGGAAATTGCTACATCTTCGGAGTAAAACTCTGGCATTTACTTAAATTTCTTGTTCTAAATGTCAAATTTAACACCAGACAAAGTTTAGCTGTATTTAGACACTGTCAGCACAGAGCCTACTCCCTGGAGGAACACCTAACACTCATCTTTTTTTAATAAATAAATGAACTAATGAATGAATGTATGAATGGTCAATGACCTGTCTTCCCCCCCGCCCCCCGCCCAAATTCCCATAAACTGCCTATAGGAACAATGACATAATACTTTGAGATCTGTGAAACCCTGCTTCTATAATATTAACTTTAGGACAGATTTATTACACCCTTAAAAGTAGTGATTTTAAAATTTTACTTTAATTCATTTTTGTAGTTCTTTCACTTTGTCATCACACATATTCCTAATCTAATATAGTTATTTTTTAACCCCTCCCCAAACACTGATTCTAAGTTAAAACCAGAAAATTTTATTCTGAAAGGACAAGTTAAACTAAAGAACTGAGTTTTTAATTGATTTGAAAATACCTATGAGTAACAGAGTTGAAAATAATTGGCAGTAAATGGAATTTCATCTCTTTGAATTGACTTATTTCAGACTACATAAATTCGGCTTCTCTGAAAAAGCAGATGCCAAGATGGGATCAGATATTGAAGATTTTTTGGGGAAAACACCTGTTCAGGATAAAGGTGAGAGAACTGGCGAGTTCCGAGAGAACCTTCAGATCAAGATGCTGAGGTCTGAAGCTGTTAAGAAGAGGGAGAAGGAAGAAGGATTGGGTAGGAAGAGTTACACTGCAGAGTACTTCCCAGACCGATATGGACAAGAGGGGGTGAGGGGGTAAGGGAGTGAAGAGGTAGGGGGTGGGGGGTGGGGGCTCTGAACAGTAATACCTTCATCATCTTCACTGATTGGCTGTGAATAGCCCTGTGATCCAGTGAGGAAGCTCTACTCTTTCCATGGCTATAGCAAATCTGGGATAGAGATATTTCTCAGCTTTTAATGTTTCTCATTTCAATTTCTATTGGTCCAGGGTATCTCTACTCCTCTAACACAGCATAGCAAATCTCAGAAATAAGAGGACTCCCATTCTTTTTATCACCCCCTCCGTCAAAAGCAATGGAGAGAAAATGAGCGTATGTGGGGCATCACAAAGTGTACTGACCAAATTAAAGTTTAAACCAAACAAAAAATTAATTTATGAAGGAAGCAAGGAATGTACATGTTCTCAGATACTAAGAACTTATCATTTAGCATCTGGTTAGCACCTGACCTACATGCTTGTTTGTGTCCATCCTTTCTTCATCTTCCCATTTATTGTCTATTTGCTCATTGTCTCTCTTCTAGTCATCAAAAAGGGTCTGGATTATATTTAGTGTTTTATGACCAGGCCTATTACAATGTTTAGCACACGGTGTGTTTTTCATATTTGCTGATATAAAAAATGAGGACTCAATTAAGGGTGCTATATCCTCTGTGGTTTAAAAAACAGTAAACCCAGGAGGGCTTGCTCAATCACTTGCTTATTCAAAACATGCAGAGGGGTGAAAAGCAATTTTAATATCAATCCAAATAAAACTTATTTCTCTCAAATAGAAAATAATCTCATATTTTCAGTAATACATCTACCTTAAAGATTTGGAAACAGCCTAAGTGCCCATCAGTAGATGAGTGGATTAAAAAACTATGGTAGAAATACACATTGGACTACTATACTGTGGTAAAAAAGAAGGAGTTCTTACCATTTGCAACAGCATAGATGGAACTGGAGAGCATTATGCTAAGTGAAATAAGCCAGCCAGAGAAAGATAAATATCACATGATCTCACTCATTTGCGGAATATAATGAACAACATAAACTGATGAACAAAAACAGATCCAGAGACAGAGAAACATTGATCAGACCGTCAAACCTCAGAGGAAAGGTAGGGGAGTGTGGGGGTAAAGGGGAGAGATCAACCAAAGGACTTACATACATGCATATAGGCCTAACCAATGGACACAGACAATAGGGGTGGTGAGGGCATGAGTGTGGGGGTGGGGTGGGGAAGTAATGTGGGGATAAGGACACATATGTAATAACTTAATCAATAAAGAAATTTTAAAAGAAAGAGTCTGAGGATTGTTCAATATTTAGGACATCTGAACCAATGTTTGTAATTTATGACAGCAGAATATGCAGAATAGAACACAATGGTAATTATCGCAAAAATAAATATAATAGCTTAATGCATAGTTTATGAGGTATACTTTTAAGCACATATAACATATGCTAACATGTATATATGTGGCACACAGATGAACTCTAGTAATCTAGAGATAAACATTGTAAAGTCCTGATCACATGGTTCAAGATTTGAAATACCGAGGAGAAACTGCTGAACACTGTGGAAAGAAACAAACACAACAGAAAAGTTGAGAACAGAGTTGATGTCCAGTGGGCTATACAGGTTAGTTTCTGTGAAGAAAGAATGTCAACCTTTAAACCTCCATGGGCAGTTATTCAGAAACAGGCATGGTTTTTCCCAAATGAGTTGTGTGTGTTTTTTTCTCTAATCTAATACCATCTACAGTTCTCCTTTGTCATTGTTCACATTTCTTGCTTTCTTTTTCTTTTTGTATGTGGATTCTAGAGATGGAAGCACATGAAAATATATTAAAGTCTTAAGTATTGATGAATATCAAATAGCATTGTGCATTAGTAACAGGTAAATAGTCTGATACTTGGTCAGAATAGGTAGCTATATGTTAAAAACAAACAAACAGAAAGTCCAGAAACAGATATAAATATTTATAGCAATATAAAAAAAACAAAGGCGGTATTTTAGCTTGGTATACAAAGAACGAATTGTTTAGAAAGACTATCCACTCATGAAAATTTTTGTACCTTAACTTTATACTAAAATGAACTTCTACTGGCTTAAGTTTTAATTTTAAAAAGCTTTACTGAAGTAGTACATGTACATGATGAAAAAGAAGTAACTTGAGATTACAATGGGAATAAACAGTTTTAGCCATATTTTTCACCAATTTCCATGAAGACTCATTCTTAAATTGTCCTGTTTTTAAAACTTCTGCAGGTTAACTATTATAACTTCAATTCATATACTCCCCTATTCTTGACTTATAGGCTGTGTCATAATCTATAAACATACACTATGAAATATGAAGATCGCATTCTAGGTCAAATTCATTTTTACTTCAGTAGCTATTATCCACTTTCCATTCAACAGAAATTTGTTGACATCTAACACATTGATAAAAGTAGCATGCTCAAAATGAATTTTGAGAGCTGTGGGCAAAATGTGTGTGTTTAGTGTTTTGACCTAAGCTGAGAACCTAGAGTTAAAAATTCAAATTAAAAATTAAGTATTGTCTGGCCTGTGTTGCTCAGTAATTGAGTGTCAACCCATGAACCAGGAGGTTATGGTTCGATTCCTGGTCAGGGCACATGCCAGAGTTGCAGGCTTGATCCCCAGTAGGGGAAGAGCAGGGGACAGCTGATCAGTGATTCTCTCTCATCATTGATGTTTCTGTTTCTCCCTCTCTCTCCCGTGCTTTCTGAAATCAATAAAAAGATAAGAATTAAAAGAAGAATACTACATATGAACATAATTTGGAAAGAGTAGCTTTCTAAAACAAGAAGCCAAAGGGAAACATTATATAGATAGCCCTAGCTGGTTTGGGTAAACAAGAAATCTAAGGTACCCAGGTATGATTTGGTCAAGGGTATGTACTTTGGTTGCAGGCTCCTCCCTGGCCCTGGGCCCCGGTCAGGGCTGTGCAGGAGGCAACCAATCAATGAGTTTCTCTCACATTGATGTTTCTCTCTGTCTTTCCCTCTCTCTCATCTACTCTCCCTAAAAACAATGGAAAAAATATCCTCATGTGAAGATTAACAAAAAAATTTTAAAAAATTATAGATAGATATATCTATAGATGATAGATAGGACTCAAGAATAATTAAATATGTTACTATTTTTTTTAAAGGATCAGAAACATCAAAAGTAAAACAGTTAACTGGGAAAAATTATGTGCCACATACATAACAAGGATTAATGTCCTTCTTGTATAAAGAAGTATTAATTCTATATATAAAAGCCTAATATGCAAATTGACTGAATGGCAGAACAACCAGCAGAATGACTGGTCGCTGTGATGCACACAGACCACCAGGGGGCAGACACTCCACACAGGAGCTGCCTCTGGTCACAGCGTCATAGCGACCGGTTGTTCCGCCGTTTGGTCAATTTGCATATTACCCTTTTATTATATAGGATAAGAACAATAAAGTATAAGCCATAAGAAAAAAACAAATATATGTTACAATAAGGTATAGTTTGATTAAATCTGTTCACCAACATTTAAACAACAGAGAATAGATTTTTAATGTAGGCTCTCTAAATGTTCCTAAATATTTTCTAGCTGTTGAAGGCTGATACTATAGATATTTTACAGTACTCTACAAATTACTATATAACCATTCTTTTAAAAAAAAATGTCAATGACTGCTTTGCTGCTTTGTGTTTTTTTTAAATCCTCATCCTAGGATATGTGTTTATTGAATTTTTTTAGGGAGAGAGGAACTGGGGAGGGAGCCCACGACCTTTTGGTGAAGTGGATGACACTCCAGTCCACTGAGCCACCCAGCCAGGCAGCTTTGCTGGTTCTTTAAATACTATTTCTTGGATCCCAGCCTAAATGGTTGATCTTGAATATGAACCAAGGATCCTAGGTGCTCCCTACTAGAAACAGGTTTTTATATTTAGATATAACAGGCTGTTTAAAGAGTCACCTCAACTTAAGTAAGCTACACTTCCAAAAAGAAATCCTCTACTTAGATCAATCACTAAATCTCCCTTTTATTTATTTTTGTTTCTTAATTTATTTGGCAGAAAATATCCAAATACAAGTAGGTAAAAAATAATTTTCTTTGAGCAAATATCAAAGAACATGGCATGCTTTAGTAAGATGCTGCTTTCGCACTATACGTAATTTTTCTATATCACCCTGGTTTGGTTGAAATTACATCCGCTGCTTAAGAGGATAAATCATATGAAGGACAATATGCTCAATATCTTAAATCTTGTGTCTGATAGTTTTTGTTCCTTTTTTAATTTATGTGTCCATTTGGCTTATTTTGTTTTTGCTCATTCTTCTTGCTTAATTTATCCCATAAACAGATAGTTACTGAGGGCCAACCCAGATAAGATGTAGTTCTTCTTTAGTTTCTGAGGCTTGAAAAATCTCCTCAATATTCTTTTATTATTGTCAGAGAAAATATTTTCTAAAGAGTCAGAGAATTGAATGATTTGTACTTTGCTTTATAAAGAGTTGTGCTTGTGAATAAAGATTTAACTGCCTGTCTCAGAGACATGGACATAATTAAGTGTGACTATTTCTCATATAAAGCTAACACATGTTGCTCACTGGACATATTTCAAATATGATCAAAAATAAAACCATATATTTTTAAAAAGGGGGGAATTAATGCTATTGATAATTTTGGGGGGATGAGGAAAACAAGCCTAAAGTCAGTGACTGAAATAGGTTATATAATGTTAAACAATGATCTACTTCAAACCAGCCCACCTCAGAGTGGCAGTTTTCTTTCATTGCTTTAATGTGATGTTTATTTCCTTTGCTTCTTAGGGTGGAGTGGAGCAACCAAATAAGTTTATTACCCTATGTTGCATCCACTGCAAAGATATAATGATCCAGAGATGTGCAAACAAATGGGCTCTTAACTGTGAATTTTGTTTTCTTCCTGAGCTAAAAAAGAAATGAAAACTGAAGCTAAGTAGTTCTGTCAGCCTATACATCTATATACATTTTATGCACATTTTACAATGTTATGATTAAAATCTATCAAGAAGACAGAGCAAAAACATTTATCTATCCTATCATTCTGACCTCATTTTTTATTTGAAAAAAAAGATGAAAGAGTAAAAACTGTTCCCCCTCAGTAAAATATTAATTATGGAAATTAATATAACTTATGTTGATTGTGTCAGGAGTAATTTTAGTGGGAAAGTATGCCATCAATCTGAGTATAGGTGATTTTTTCTACTGAATTGGGTGAGAAATTGAACCTGACATATTCATCATGACTCTATTGTGTTTAACATGTGGTTCACAGACTACTGTTTTCATGGTATTACACAACCTCAGAGAGGTCGGGTCCACTCCCATTATGGTTTCACAGACACTGACATGGACATAGAAAAGATGAATGTTAAGTGCTTTAAAAAAAATTAAGCGTTCTTTGCAACATGGTTAAATTGGTAACCATGGTAGCTTCATGGTTAAATTCATTATAATTTTGTTCCAAAACAATATCCTACTTCTACCAAGTTCATGTTAGTGTTATCTATTCAGTTACCAAATTTTAAATTTGCTAATATATTGCTGCAATGAATTACACAATATTCTCTTTCTGTATCTGAAAACTCCCACTGTAAGATCATTTTATATGTACAACAGTGTGAAATCATTTAAGTAGATTTTGGAAGATTGTAAAAGCTCTGTATGTGCTACTTCCTCTCCAATCCTGGCATCACCTGTTCACTCATATAATAACCAGATGTTGCCAGCTCACTTGGAAATAGCACTGAGTGGTTCTGGCTGATTGCTAGTCTGTGCCCATGGTTGGGAAGGCTCCCTACTGCCCCTTCCTTCCTCCCTCTACTGTATCACCCCAATCGGCTGTAAGTAAACATACTGATCACCTGACACTTCTCTAAACCTCTCTCTAAACTTGCACACACCATATATTTGTCTCTTGTTGCCAATAATTTCCATTCTATGGATGAATTCATATTAATACATTTATTTTCATAAGAATTCTTGCTCTATGGCCTTCTACATGCAAATTAAATATATTGTTATATTACTTCTTGATATCTTCTTAAAGAAATTAAATTGTTGGTCAGACACTAACACCCCCCATCTTATAAATAACTAGAATCTTCCAAAATATTTCTTCAAAATCTGTTATTGTGACAAATGGCATTTCACAATTTATTTCAAGTAGGCATCTAAATATTCGTTTTCAATAGTATATGTTGTTGAACCTAATAATTCACAGATAAAATCAACAGGCAGATTTCTGGTAAATAGATGTAAATAGATGGCCAAATTGTTACTTGATTTTCTGTGACTGAAAATTGAATTTGACTTTGAAACTTTTATTTCTCTGTATGTGTGTATGTGTGTGCATATACTAATACATTATGCCATTTTACTTAAATATTTCATTGACCTAATAGGTAAAATATTTTATGACTAAAACAAACAAACAAACGAACAAAAAAAAAAACCCACAAAAACACAACACACCAGATGAGCTCATATGTTTATATTTTACTACTTATATTGTAATTACAATTCAGAATTTGAATTTTACTTGGTCTTCAAAATTGTCTATAAGTATTAGATTTTATAGTCATTCTATAATGCAGGCTTGAAAACAATAGCCTTTTAAAAGAGGACAAAACATCTGCTTCTTGTTAATATAAAATGCCCCCTATGCCACCTGAGTTATATGGAACACTGGATATGCTTCAGTTGGTAATGAACAGCTTCAGGAAAATTTCCCAGTGGTTGCCTTGACCTTTCTAAATGTAATATTCTTGGGTTTAACATTTTCCTAGGTCCAAAACCTGCCTACAAAATAAAATATATCCGCTGCACAACACAGACTGAAGTACAATGTGCATTTTTATACATACAAATTTTACTTAGGATTTCGGATGTGACAAAACAGTAGTATTAATGCTTGGGATGGGTTAAGTGACGATATTAAGAAGAACTTGGTATGGAAAGTAGAAAGAAAGAGGTTTCTAAGTGGAAGGTGGAATCAAATTTAATGGCAGCTACTTAATTTACTAAGATGATTTATATTTTTTATTTTAAATTGTACATAAGCTTCTTCCTCTCAATTTAAAATCAAATCAAAACACTCATCAACATGTGGTCAAATATAACCTCTACTGATGGTGTAATAAGAATGAGGCTGACCTGTCTTCTATGCTAAAGGAAATAAGCCAGTCTCTGATTGAATAGATAAGCAAAGTATTCCAAGAAACACAGCAGCTGAGTTATAACATCCCTGAAACTTTCCTTTCATCTCTAAAATAGACCAGGCACCGAATTTCACAACATGTCTAACACATCTTCCGGGAAGCAACTCCTCAGTCTTCTGGGTAGCTTTATACATTTTTTTTTCATCATTTCTGTTCATCGAATCAGCCCTTGTGATTGATTATACCACTAAGAGAGAGGAACAGAATTCTTTGCTTTTTATGAAAAATTCCCTCAATCCAACATTTATTTGACTCATTAAATCAGTTAAAACAAAACAAACTCAACAAACTAATAAGTTAAACTCAAATTTTATTGTATTTATTCTGAGAACACAGATATTTCCTTACTTTTCCTTGCAACTAATACAACCTATATAATAAAAGGCTAATATTCAAATTGTCCTCTCTAGCAGGAGTTCACCTGTGAGGTCAACTGGGAGTTTGACCAGGGATGGTACCAGCCAGCCAACCACCCGTGGCCTCTCCCCTCGGCCGGACACCACCTGTGCACGAATTTGTGCACTGGGCCTCTAGTAGCTATATATTTACATGTCTATATGCCATTTAGCTTTTCTAAAACTTGTTCTGCCATTTTTCTTCCCTATTAGTAGTCTTTATTTCTTGTTCACCTCTTTGGTTTAAAAAAATGGAGTTTACCAGTAGCTCTCCATATTAGTCTCAATATAGAAAAAAATGTAATATTATGAACTTAAATGTCTATATATAAAAATATTTAACATTTCTACTGTTATGTTATTTTAGAAATACTCAACTGAGAATTTTTCTACCTATTCAAGAAAAGTTTTTCGAAAGAATTTTTAAAAGAAATAAAATGCAAAAAAATTTACATTTACCTTTTGTTTGCTTTGTAATGGCAACTGATGAAACTAATAAACTCAATCTAAAGTTTTTGTGTTAAAAGTCATTGTTTAAAGTTATTGCTATCTTTACTTTCTGAAATCAGTGAATAAAAACAATGAGAAAAATAACTTTTTATTTTTAATGAAACTATAGAAGAAACACTGACAACTATAATGAAATATGGGCCAAATTGAGGGGAGATATTAAAATTTTCAATCATTTCAGATCTCAAACAGGACACAGAATACTCCCAAATTAGGTGGCATGCCCTAAGGGTGGAGGACAAACAAGTGATACCTTCTTTGAAAAAATAAAGGCCAATTAGCACAGCAAGGCTGCAAGGATGTCCCAGTGCCAATGTGACATCACAGGGTGACAAGGGAAGTGGGGTAGGATGAAGAACATCTTGCATACATTATCTTTGCCTGAGGTTCTTGTCATTGTGCCAGGGTGGAGGAGTGTATTAGTGGAAATCATTTCTAAAACTTTTAATCTCTGGCAACTGAAGAGAAGTAAAAAACCAGCATAGGCATGTGAAACACTGGGTTCTGATATGAGTCAAAAATACCGTCTGCTACCGCTGAGCAGAAATATACCTAAGGGTAGAGTGTTAGTGAGTTTGCGTAACTGATCTAAATTATATATCCATGTTTTTCCAGCCCAATATACTGGCTCAAACTCAAATACTATTGTAAAGCAGAGAGCTAGCTGGCCCAGAAATACTATCTCTCATTCCAAGTTTAGCAATAATTAAAAATGATCTAGTGTGTGACATATGCAAAGAAATTACAAGAAAATATGAGTACAAGGAATACAGTTAATATACAAACAAATTTAAAAATACCACAAAGAGTAACAAACCATGTAAATTATTGAGAAACATTTTCTCTTTAAAATTGATTACAGGCACAGGACCTATCTAATGAAAAGAAGTTCATATAATAGTAAATTGAAGTTCAAAGAAGGTGCAATGAGACAACAGGAAGATGAAGCTGGCATAGCTCAGGAATGAAAGAAAAAGTAAATTTAGAAAATTAAAGAATTGTCACAGTATAAAAGAGAATAAATACTACGGAAAAAGTCAGTTACTTAGAGAACAGATTTGATAATGCTCAAACAACATAAAATGGTAATGATACTTGTGAGGAGGCTAAATAATTTGGGGGTTTGAGGACAAGATGGATAATTACTTTTAGTTATATATTATAATTTCTCTTATTTTTACCATTACATTTAAAAAAATATAAATTAGCCTACTCCTCTACATATACTACAGGGTCAGGCAAAAGTAAGTTTACAGTTGTTGGGAAAATACAAAAATAAATAATAATTCAAGAATAAACTCTGTTGCACATACAACTATAAAAACTTTTGCCCCACCGTGTATATTCAACTACTCTACAGACACTTTAAATTATCCTACAGACATTTTTGGCAAATTAATTTTGTACTTTATTGATAGATCTTTGTTTTATATAGAATATTTCATTGCATCCACACTGTAAAATAATTAATTATATGATTAACATTCAATGTAGATAGAAAAAGTACGAGGTTAAAAGAGAGATCATAGAACATAAGACAAAAGTTAAAATAAAATAAAAACATTTTGATTCATCAACTACCAGGATTAGTTGATAAATATCTTTCTATTCCTCAAGAACGGTGGGCCGGCTAAAAAGTTTCCATGAGATTATTTATTGTAATAAACTACATTTCTGGGCCTGAGCACAGCTTACTCCAGTAATTTGAGTCCCAGTCCCAGTTTTTTTCACAAAAGGCTTTTCTTACCCTCCCCTCCACTGCTTTCATTATACCTTTCGTTATTAGTCCCCTTGGTACAGGACCACGCTTACATGATAAAACAAGTCAATTGAAATGAGAATATCACTTTACTTAATAAAAATGTATAAATTACATGTTTTAAAACAACAGTATGTTTGATGCATGTATTCTGTCTTTCAAAAGCACTGTCTTTTACTCACTGACATCATTGGCCCCCAAAACAAGATAGCCTTAGATAAGTGATTTTTAAGATGGTTACATAACCCACAATCTTAATATAAAATTTTTAACATAGTTACAAGCAAGTTCTTTTTTAATATACATATTTTTTATTGTTGATAGTATTATTGATTTCTCCCATTTCCCCCCACAAGCAAGTTCTTAAAGATTGTGATACTGACATGTGTATGCATTGTAAGAAACTAAGCAAATTAGAAAATGTAAATGTTAATATAATAAAAAAGTAAAATAATCATGCAAACTGACTTGAAAAAATACACCAAGAACAAAAACAACTGCATTATTGTATTGCTTTAAGTCATATATATCTTTCCTCTTCCACAAGAATGTAGTGCAGTGGTAAACTTAACCTTAGAAATAAAAATGTGGAAATAATGTACTTAGTGCTTGTAAAACATAATAATTAATGGCATAAATTTAATAAATCTAAGATAAAGGATGAGGAACAATAAATCATCAAGTGGGACAATGATATAAATGGAGCAAACCTGATTTATATTATTTCAGCAAAAAGGCAATTTTCCCATTTAATCATGGTAATTAATTCTTCTAAAATTAGGCTTAATAACAGAATATTCACAGATGATTGATGTGGTTGACTTATGACTGCAAAAAAGAAAGCGCTGTTTTATTTTTAAAATTGTTGAAAAGAGAGGACGAGAAAAGACATAACCTTTCACTAAATCTTTTATCCTAAAATAATAATTATATCAATTTCTGGGGTTTAGAAAACATTTTCTAATTTAAAAAAGTCAAATTCTCTTATATGACATAAGAGAGAAAATTAACTTAAAATGCAAAAAAAGAATAAATTCAAAAAACAAGAAAAAAAAACAAACAAAAAAATAAAACCAGAAATAAAATACTTTACAGACTTTGACTAGTAACATACAGCATATTGTCAAAACTGACATTAGCCTATTCAGCTTGGCTACCACTTCTTGAGCCACTTTATTTCCTTACATAATTCCAGAACTTTATTTTTCCTATAAAATAACTCCTTTCATTCTTTTTTTAAAAATCTGTAATATTTTTTATCTAAAAAGAGGTAAATCTATTTACAAATATACCCTTAGGCACTATAAACATCTATGAGTTTATATTTCTGAAGATTGGCTCCCACATTGATAAACTCTTTTCATTTAACTGTGTGCTTTGAACCCTTGGATGAAGCTCTCTCAGCAAGATACTTTCTCAGTGCTGTTGGTACACTAGTTTCTGCAATTGCTTTGCAATATAACTCCTTTCTCCAAATAGGCCCTGTCCTTTCCCTGGCTAGGTTATACTGTGAGTTACTGTTGATCTGATGATCAGAATGGGAGGCAGGAGTAAATCTAAAAAATATATATATATATATATATCAGAGAGGAAGGAAGATAGAGAGAAAGAAAGAAACATCAGTGATGAGGGAGAATCACTAATAGGCTGCCTCCAGCACACCCCATGCAGGGGATCCAGCCTGCAACCCCAGCTTGCACCCTGAGAATCAAACCATGAACCTCCTGGTTTATAGGCTGAATCTCAACAATGAGCCATGCTGGTTGGGAGGAGTTAATCTTAAATGTGATCTTCAAAGGTAGTAGCCTCTGTATTATTTTCAAGCAAGAAGGTAGTGAATGTTACCCTTTAACTGGGAGGAGAGGGCCAAAGCCCAAACCCAGAAAATTATGATAATCTGGGGATTCAAACAATTTTCAAAAAGATATATGCATCCCTATTTTCAGTGCAGCATTATTTACATTAGCCAAGATATAGAAGCAACCTAAGATGACCAACAGATGATTGGATAAAGAAAAAATGGTACATATATACAATGGAATGTTACTCTGCTATAAAAAAAGAATGAAATCTTACCATTGGAGATTGCATGGATTGACCTAGAGGGTATTATGTTAGGTGAAATAAGTCAGTCAGAGAAAAATCAATACAATTTGATTTCACTTATATGTGGACTCTAACGATGTAAAGGCATAAACAAAACAGAAAAGATTCATAGATACAGAAAACAAACTGATGGTTGCCAGACTGGATGGAGGTTGGGGTTTGAGTGAAAAAGATGAAGGGCATAACAGTCCAACTGATAGTACAAAATAGTCACAGGGATATTAAATACAGCATAGAGAATATAGTCAATAATATTGCATGTTGCTAAGTGGATACTAAACATACCCGAGGGTTCACTTCATAAATTATATAAATGTCTAACCATTGTATTATACACTTGAAACTAACATAAAGTAGTATTAAATGCCAACTGTAATTGAAAAAACTCCTTTTAATTGAAATGGCACCAGAGTTAAGTTAGGGTTTTTCGAAATGCTGACACGCCGAGCTCAAAGGGTTCGCCATCACTGCTCTAGCTTAAGGGAATGAAAGTCTCTTTATATCCTACCAATTGGACCTCTGGTTTCACAGTTGGCTTGAAACAGGTGATTAATTAGCTCTAGCCTCACCTTGTCTTTTTCCAAGGTCTCTATTAGCTGAAATAGACACCCAATTCTCTAATTCTTATATCTATCACTTTTCCAGAATTTCTCAAGTGGATTCGGATTGTACTCACCTTTACAGTTCCTCAATCCTGTATCACAGCTCTTCCACTTTGAACAATTACTTCCCTACAGCATGCACAGTCCTTCATCCCGCACCAGTGATGAATCCTTGATGCCAATCAGCCAGTGGGGAACCCAGTTTCAAAATCCCTTTTAGAGTCTGTGCCTCTGACCACTCACCCCTGGCAGGGGTAGTCATATGTGGGATTTCCCAGGAAGGAGACTTAAAGATGGAAATTGGTTTCCCCGTGAGTCACTGGAAATTACTCTCTGGGTTCAATAATGACGAGTGAGTGGGAGAAGCAGGATGGTACAGAGGATGATTGGAACTGGAGTGGAACTGCACCAGAGGCCCCAGTCACTGCCACCGTAACTCTCAATTGGCAAAGATGACCCAGATTGAGGCCAATGGGTGAAATTTGTAGCCCTTCAAACCCACTGCGTTGCCAGTAGAAAAGGGGCCTAAAATTTCATAAGGCAGCTCCCTTTGGCCTAGGGCATTTGCTGGGGAGGGAATTAATCTGTGAGATGCCAGCAGTAAACATACCCTGAATCTAGGAGGAATAGTTGCCTTGAAAGGGGAATCTGCAGCGTACACTACATCTACTAATACTTAAACATCATTCTTTTTATGAAGTATCTTTATCGACAATGTATTGCTCATACAGTTGTGTGGGCACTACTGCTCCTCATTCATTCGATTCATTTATATTATAAATTATCATTTGCATATCTATCTCAACTGTGAAATTTTAAACCTTTTGAGGATAGGGATCATATATCTAGCCAACACTTTATACATACAAGGACTGATTAACAGTTAGCACCCTAAAGAACTACATCAGAATTCCAAGTAAGCTAGATAATTTTGCAATTTTGACAACTTATTAATATTCATGTGGTACTTATTATGCAATAAAGAAGGATAAGGAAAAATATTGTACTAAAATTATAAAGAACATAATGAAAAGACAAACAATCGTTCTTATTTTCCACTGATGTAAACATATTTAAAGTAGGGGGAAAAGTGACTAAAGATAGAAATGAGGAAGAAATGCCTATTAACAACAACAAAAAAAAAACTGAAAAATTTGAAATTATTTCATCTAGCTCCTAATTTTAAAATACAGATTCAGATTCAGAAATGAATATGTAATTGTTGCTTTTAATGTTTAATTTCTCTATTTTGTTATTTTTACCTGTGTGGCAATCTAGATTTTTTTTTAATAAAGAAAATTAGAACCAAATCCTATTTAGGAGGGCACTTCATCTGACCAGTTTGCTAGCGTGATTAAATTTGTAAAGTACAAATTCACTAACACACTCATTACTATTTGAAATCTCAAAGAAATGCTTTGGGGTATATAAAATTATGATAATGTGTTACTATTTGAGACATCTGAATATCTGACTGTGCTACTTCAAACCAATAAATTTAAATATTGTTTTTAGATATTTTTGCATATAAATTTATCTGTGTCAATATCTCATGTTTCTTAAAACTACAATATGGAAAACAATTAAACCAAGAAAAGTGTTCCTTTAATTTTAAAGCAATCTCCAAGTACTTATCAATAAAAGCACACAGTAACATAGAGTAGTTAAAATTTCATTGATAATGGCAGATAAAATTACATCCACTTCTAGTAGGTTGGGTTTTTTTGTTTTGTTTTTTTTAAGAAATTATGTCTCTAAAGCACATTATTCTGGCTGAGGTTCTTCCCTTACAGCAACATTGATTTAAATGATTCATCTTCTTTTTTTCCAGTTATATGGGAGAGATAATCAAAAATTAGATTGACAGGTTTTTATACAATATTACTTCTATCTTGTGCTGACCCAATTTTTTTAAAAATTTAAATTCTTTATTGTTTAAAGTATTCTATAAGTCTCCTCCCCGCTCCCCATTGCCCCATTGACCTCTCTCTGGCCACCCCTACCCCCAGCACATGCCCCATTTTTTTTTAGCTAGTTAAAACATCTGAAGTGGCCTTAATAAAACTCATTCAGGATCATTTGTAGGAAAAAGTATGAAGTTTGTCCAAGGAGAAAACCCACCTCCCAACTTATTATTTTGCTTCCTTCACTTTCATTATATTCATTAGCAAGCATCTAGCTATTACACTCATTCAATATCCTACATAATAAAAGCCTAATATGCTAAGTGTCCAATTGTCAGGTCATCTGTTCAACCAATCAAAGCATAATATGCTAATGATATGCTAAGACCACTCAACCGCTCGCTATGACATGCACTGACCAACAGGGGGCAGACGCTCCAACTGGTACATTAGCTTGCTTCTGGGGGTCCGGCCAATCTGGACTGAGCGAGACAGATAGGACATGCCCTGGAGCCCTCCCGTGATCCCTCCCTGGCTGGCCAACCTTCCACGTCCCTCCCCACCTTGATCATGCACTGGCGGGGTCTCTCAGCCTGGCTTGCTCCTTCTCACAATCTGGGACCCCCCAGGGGATGTCGGAGAGCCAGTATTGGCCCGATCTCACAGACCAGGCTGAGGGACCCCACTGGTACACAAATTTGTGCACTGGGCCTCTAATCTGTTAATAATAAGGCTGGCTTCAAGCTAATATCTTGTGTGACGTTTCAGGCCATACCATAGTCAATTACCATATAAGGCTCTGCAGGCAGGTCTCCTTGAGGGAAGCTCCCCTTTCATACTACATTTACTGCGTAGCCAGTGCATTGAAGTTTTTTTTGGAGAGAGTTACAGTCAAGACTCAGGGACTCAGGTCAGCCATGCTCATGTGTATGCAGTCCTAGTCCATGAGATTCCATTTGGAGGTCCTCTTATCAGGGGTACAGGTAAGCTAATTCCCAGGTGCCTCTACCACAGATGTCTTTATCCTAAGCCTTTCCCATGTTGACTTAGTCACTCCTATCCCTTTCCTCTCTGCTTCCCCATAGGCCACAGCTCAACAGAGAGGCAGAAGCCTTTTTTTCAAGGGCTCCTGTGCTGCATCTACCTGACCTTCAGCTGGTGCTATTCCAGGGGGAAATAGTGTAATTCTGGGGAGTTGGTACCACTTTTTACCTCTTTCATGTACTGTTATAGGAAGGGATAAAAGCTTGATTGTTACTTTTAGCTTGGTCCTAATTTTCCACCTTGACACCCGATTGCCTAACAGTTAAGTATTTAGCAAATGTTAGACATTACTTCAATAACCACACAACTTGTTTTCTCGTTACCAAAGATCCTTTATCTCAGAGATGTGTTCATTGTTAAATGTACTATTCTTTTCAGCCATATCCAGATTTTCCTATAGTACTTTAAAAGACAGAAATAATTTTAGGCTTACGGGATAATCAAAGAGGGTGGAATCTGAGGCATTGTGATAACTGGTGTAAGGTTTCAGAGCATGTATTTTGAAAACCTAGTTCTTTTTTTTTTATTGCGGTAAGAACACAACATGAGATCTACTCTCTTAAAATTTTGTGTGCACAATACAGTATTGTTAACTATAGTCACAATATTTTACGATAGATCTTTAGAACTTATTCATCATGTGTAGCTGAAATATTCTACCCACTGAACAGCACCTTCCCATTTCTCCATGCCTCTACTCTTTGCCAACCACCATTCTACTCCCTGTTTATATGACTGTCTATTTTAGATACCTCATATACAAGTGGACCCATGCAGTATGTATTCTTCTGTGATTAGCTTATTTCACTTAATATATATTGTCCTCCAGGTTCATTTATGTTGTTGCATATGACAGAATTTCCTTTTCCCAAGGCTAAAGAATACTCCAGTATAAATGTATACCATAATTTATTTATCTGTTCATCTGTTAATGAACATTTAGGTTGTTTCCATACTAAGGCTATTGTGAATAATGCTGCAATAAACATGGGAGGGCAGATATCCCTTTGAGATCCTGATTCCAATTCTTTCAGATAAATTGGCCAGGACTTTGTATTTGCTTTCCCCCTGTCAGGAATGCTCTTTTCCCAAAAATCTACTACTTGCTCCTTTACTTTTTCTCAAATGTTGACCCTATCCAAAATTAATACTGCCCCCTTAACACACTCCTTCATGTTCTCTGCTGAATGTCTAATACCTAAAATGATGTTTGAAACATGGAAGGTGTTCAATAAATACTTATTGAATAAATGCAATGAGAAAATATGTCTACAATTGGGAAATCCAGAATACTTTTTGATATCTCAAAATCTATTACATATTGTCATTGAAGCTCCTCCGATACTTCAATATAGATAAGTAGTCTATCTGCAAAGTCCTTATAATGTTCATATTGAAATAGCAAATTCCAAAGTGGCTGTAGGTAAGGGTTGTTTAGAATCACAGCCATAGGAAGTAACGTGTAGCTCTGGATTTCTGTGCACAGCCAAAGAATCATTTGCAGATCATGCCTGGCCCGAATGCAGTTCTTCCTACTTAAAGCTAGAGCTTCGGCAACGGAATTCAGAGAGAGACACAGCCCAGATCAGAGAGCACAGAGAACACAGAGAAGGAGAAAGAGCATGTGGATACAGAGGATATTCCTCCTAATGAGTAGCCGCAGGCAACATTTGAAAGTGAGCAAGCCTCCTAAAATTCTAGCCCTCCACAGATTCATGGGAATGATTAATGAAACCAATTAATTCAAGTCTGCACCCTCAATCATTGCAAATACTCCAGAAATGGTCTGCAGTTAGTGGTGAACCTATTCCAGGGGAAGTAACTATTGAAGTGCAGGTAGCTAGCTAACTTTTACTGGCTCTATGAAAAACCCTAAGCACCGTTTTGTTTCTCACTCACAACTTGATGCAATATGTGTATTACTTCATAAGAAAGGAAGGTGAAGTTTAAAAAAAATAGATAGATTGCTCAAAATCATAATCTAGGAAGTAGCGAGTGCAGAATCCTATGCTATATCATATGGATAAGAGCTACCAGGTGGATGAACAGAGAAAACCAGGATCTGAGCTAGTCCTGCCAGGGGAAGCATTTCTACAATCTCCCAGCAAGGAAGAGTTATCAGGAGGTAACACGACCACAATGCTTATTAACAGTAGTTATGTACATATACAGTTAACTGCAAAATCAGTTCTGGCTGACTTAGGAACCCCAATTATTTGCCAAAAATGTCATGTCACACAAAGGAAATAGACTATGTAAAAATGATAAATTAGTATATTCACTTTATAGAATGTTGAATGAAGATGGTATCAAGCAATCTTATTAGTGTTATTAAAACACCAGTATGTCTGCATAGTTTTTAATTTTATCATAATTAACTTGATGTCAGATAGTGTTTCTGCTAATGACCACCCATCATCATTTTCCTTGTACGGTCCACTGCTCATATCCCCAGTTCCACACTGTATGAGAACCCCCAGGATTGCTGGTCCATAGGTTAGGATCAAACTCTCCCCTAGGAGAGTAGTGAAGTAAGATCATGGCTGTGGGTGAGCAACAGGTGGCATAAAACTATGAGTATGAGCAAGTGAAATTGGAATCCTGAGCCTGAGTATATATCTATAGTTGCTCAAAGTTCAACTAGGTAGAGACAGCTTAAGAGGGAGGATCTTGAGATACTACTTATTGATATACAGTGACTTCTAAAGAATATAGTAAACCTAGTATTGGCATGGCTGCAAGACAGCCACAAGATTGTACTTTATCCCTATTATGATAATGGTAAATAAGAATAAGTTTGTCAGAGCAAGCTCTCTGTATCATCATATAAACCACATAATTCAAGGAGGTGGTTAATATAATAGGATTCTAATACAAATTCAGGGTTGCAAAAGGTACTTTGATTTTTTAAATAATTATATACACTCATTTGCCCTATTTTGTCTCCAACTATGCTAATTTTCATTTTCATATAGCAGCAATTTCAACCAGTGTGCCATAAGAATTTTTAAAACATGCAATACCTGACTATTTATTCAACGGCACTGACCTCTTTTCCCTTAGATTGTCAAATAAAATAAAAGTAACAGCCAACACAACAATAACCATCTGGTATGAATGAATCAAAATTATACTTATTTTTTTTCTGTCAGATTGGCAAAAACTATATATTTTTTGTTGTGCCACAGATTTTAGTAACTAGTTTATGTGTGCCATGAGATGAGAAAGGTTGAAAATTGCTGTCATAGCACATTAAAAATGTGCTATCATTTATTTTAAAAGAATATTTGAAGGGTGGTTAAGGTCTCATTTTAAAAAACAAAGCAGTTATAGCCCTATCTGGTTTGGCTCAGTGGTCAGAGCACTGGCCTGTGGATTGAAAGGTCCCAGGTTCAATACCAGTCAAGGACATGTACCTTGGTTGCGGGCACATCCCCAGTAGGAAGTGTGCAGGAGGCAGCTGATCAATGTTTCTCTCTGATCGATGTTTCTAACTCCCTATCCCTCTCCCTTTCTCTTTATAAAAAAAATCAATAAAATATATTTGAAAAATAAAAAAATAAAAAACACACAGTACTTGTGTAGCTTTAAGAGAAATTTAATAAAGAAAGGAAATAAAATGCTTAAATGGAAAACTGTTAACAATATTACTGAGAGAAAGGGCCCCACAGCAATAAATGGATTTAGATTTGGACATAGGATAATGTTAAATCATGAATGCATTCTGCAACACTGAAAAGTACTATTTAAGATCTCAAAGCAGTAAAAGGGGCAGATATAAAAGCTCAATTGTATTTTATGGGATCAACTTAGAAATCACATATTATGTCAACAGGAAAATATTTTCGTTTCCAAAATAATGTGCATTTATGACAGGATATTCCATTACCTATGAGCTGAATCAGATAAACCTGAAGTAGAAAATTATTATAGGCTGTACCCTACTGAAAGACAGGATCTGTTTTATGCTTAAACTAAACAGAATCCTTGGAGCCAACCTGACTTTCGTTATGAGTAGGTTAGGTGTTCATGTAATATATCATGCAAACTAGGATGCCTTTGTAGGTGAAAGGGGCACTTTGCTAGGGCAAGAGCAGTAAACCAGGGGGGTTATCCCAGGTATCCAGGAAATTAAAGCCATCTTATTTAAGAAGTATAACATGATGTCTTTGGAAGGACTTAAATATAATTCTCACTTATATTAACATTTATTCAAATTTTTTTTTAAAAGTAACTATTTATTTTTGGCATGTAAGGTCAAGAATCCTGAATAGGATACTGCATTAATTATTTATCATAATCATATAGCAATTTTTAGGCTTTTGTATTCCAAAGGTAGAAGAGACCAGGGTTGCACTAAACCATTGACTGCTTTGAATAAAGGAAAAGGAAAAGAGGTGTGCATAGTTGTATTATATTCAACCAGTTTTTATTAATTGCCACATTCACAGATAAAAAAGACAAGTTTCTTCCACCAGAATGACTACAATGAAAAAGAAAGGCAGTGCTAATATGTGGAGAAACCAAACATCACATATCCTCTTTGCATTATCTATTAAAACTAAGTACATACTAAGTACTTATCTCTGAACCATCAATTTCTAATCTAACTGAAATGTGTACTTATATTCAGCAAATGGCATAGAATTGTTTATAGCAACATCATTTGTAAGAATCCCAAACTAAAACTATTAAATTACCTATCCATAGAAGATTAGAGAATACATTTTGATATATTCACACAATGAAATACTACACATCAATGAAAATGCTGCAACAACTCTCAATAATATGGTCAATCTCACATACATAAACTTTAGCAGAAGAATTCAGACATAAAAGAGGACATAGACTATTCTATTGAGGTAAACTTGAAAAACAGCCAGCTAAGTCTATGGCATTAAATGTCAAGATCGCCCTGACCGGTTTGGCTCAGTGGATAGAACGTCGGCCTGGGGACTGAAGGGTCCCAGGTTTGATTCTGATCAAGGGCATGTACCTTGGTTGCGAGCACATCCCCAGCAGGGGGTGTGCAGGAGGCAGCTGATCGATGCTTCTCTCTCATCAATGTTTCTAACTCTCTATCCCGTGCCCTTCCTCTCTGTAAAAAATCAATAAAATCCTATCTAATAAAAGAGAAACATGGTAATTAGCGTAAGACTGCTACCCTTCCCATTGGCTAATCAGGGAAATATGCAAATTAACTGCCAGCCAAGATAGCGGCCAGCAGCCAGGCAGCTTGAAACTAACATGAGGCTTGCTTGCTTCAGTGACAGAGGAAGCCAAGCTTCCCCGCCTACCTTACGGGTCTCTCAGCTGCACTCTAAGCAACATTGTAACAAATATAGAAGCTAAACAAAAACCCAGGCTTCAGCCAGCAGGACCGCAACATTGTTTCAAATACAGAGGGTAAACAAAGGCCAGAAACCTACTTTCAGCAGTGGAGGTCTCATAGCTGGAGCCGAGCCTCAGAGCTAAAGCTGGCCCAGAATTAAAAAAAAAGGAAAAAAGGAGCGGTTGGGAGCTTCAGTCACCCTCCAGCCTGAAAACAGCCCTCAGCCCCTCACCCAGGCTGGCCAGGCACCCCAGTGGGGACTCCCACCCTGAAGTGTGTGTGACCAGCTGCAAACAGCCATCATCTCTTCACCCAGGCTGGCCAGGCACCCAAGTGGGACCCCCACCATGAAGGGGGTGTGACCAGATGCAAACAGCCATCATCCCCTCACCCAGGCTGGCCAGGCACCCAAGCGGGACCCCCAACCTGATCCTGGACACCCTTCAGGGCAAACCAGCCTGCTCCCACCCATGCACAAGTCTTCTATCCTATATAGTAAAAGGGTAATATGCCTCCCAGCACCGGGATCAGAGTGACAGGGGAAGCACCCAAACCCCCTGATCACGCTGCAGCTCTGTGTGTGACAGGGGGCGGGGCCACAACCTGCCTATCCGTCCTGCTCTCTTTGTGACAGGGGGGAGCTCCTCAACGCCCTGATCAGCCCTGCTTTGTGCGTGACACGGGGGAGCTCCCCAACCCCTTTGTGTGTGACAGGGGGGAGCTCCCCAACCCCCGATCGCCCTGCAGCTGTGTGTGTGACAGGGTGTGGCGACCCAACCGGCCCCATCCACTCTGCCCTGAGTGTGACAGTGGCAGCGCCCCAACCCCCGATATGCCCTGCTCTGTGTGTGACAGGGTGCGGTGCCCCAACTCCCCTATCAGCCCTGCTCTGTGAGTGACAGTGGGGAGCTCCTCAACCCCCTGATGGGCCCTGCTCTGTGCCTGACACAGGGGGGCGGGGGAGCTCCCCAACCCCCTGATGGGCCCTGCTGTGTGTGACAGGATGCAGCTCCCCAACCCCCCCGATCGCCCTGCAGGTGTGTGTGACAGGGTGCGGCGCTCCAACCCACCCCATCGGCCCTGCCCTGAGTGTGACA
>NW_006285040.1:473182-482623 GCF_000327345.1 Myotis davidii
GGCTGAGACCTCCTCTCCCCCCCGAGTGCACAAATTTTTGTGCACCGGGCCTCTAGTGTGTGTGTGTATATATATCTATATATATATATGTATGTATATGCATATGTATATATATATATGTGTGTGTGTGTGTGTGTGTGTATATATATATATATATAAATGTCAGGATCACTTACTAGCTTTGGAGTGTTAACATTGACTGGCAGGAGTAACAAGAGAAAATGCTCCTGTGTCAAGATTTTGTTTCTTCATCTGGGTGCTCATTACATGTGTGTGATCAGTTTGTGAAGTACTAAACTGCAACATACTATTTGTGCAATTTCCTTACATAAGTAATATGTTTATAAATATTTTTAGAAGAGATAAGCTTCAGTTGAGCACCAGTAGAAACAATAATAAATTTTGAATTAACAAGATCTGAACTAATGATGTTTTAAAGCATATAGAAGCATTAATTCTCTTTTGGTCTTTGGGAAAAGAAGTAGTATGAAAAAAAAAAAATAGTCCAAGGTTTTGTAAAATACTTTCACAGGATCACTTCTAATTTTAAATCTCCTTTAAAAAGAAAGTCTGGCCCTAACTGGTCCGGCTCAGCTGGTTGAGTGTCATCCAGTGCAGTAAAAGTTCACTAGTTTGATTCCCTATCAGGGCACATGCCCAGGTAGCTAGCTCAGTCTCCAAATATATGTATATTATATATATTATGTGTACATATAATACATATGAATTTCTAGTACTGGTGACATTTTCCCCATGTTTTTCTTATTTTACAATTACATTCAGTGATTATTTCTACCAAAAAAAGGTTATTTTTAGTTTTAAAAATATAATTGGTACAGTTTTAAGGATTGATTTTAGACAGTAGAAATAAGAATGTGTTGAAAGGACCCTCTACTTTTTAATTGGAAAGAAAAATTTTTAGTGGTATCACCTTTAACTAATAACATTAACAATAATATAGAATGTAAAATATAATTTGTATTTCTGGATAAAGTCACTAGATAGGTTGTACTCAATCATTCAAGTATATTTAGAAAGGCTTGCAGAAATGTTATGTTGAAAAAAAATCTAGAACAGAAATAACCCTTCTTCGGTTTTTTTATCAATCTATACTAATAAAAGGGTAATATGCTAATTAGAGCAGACATCTTCTGGATGACCTTCCTCACATCCATCCTGACAAAGCCGGGCCTGGGTGAAGCCACCCACCCACAGTCCTGGGCGCCAGCGCCTGCAGTGGCTGTGGCCCAGGGGAGGGAGAAAAGCTGCCTGCCCACCTTGCGGTCCCCAGCGCCAGCACCTGCTGCCTGGGAGAGAGACAAGCTGCCCACCCCGCAGTCCCTGGCACCTGCGGCTGCAGCCGAGACAAAACCACCTGCCCATGGTCCTCTTTGGCTGTGTCCAGCCCTGGCAAAGCTGGCCTAGGCCCCAGGTGTCTGCGGCTGGCCAAAGGGAGGGAAGCCCTGGTCCCGGGTGCCTGCCACCAGCCAGAGGAGGGAATCTTGGGTCCCAGGCGCAGGGCCGAGGCAGAGGCGGTTATGGGCGATCAGGCCTGCAGGGGAGCACTTAGGGGCGTTCAGGCAGGCAGGCAGAGGGGTTAGGGGCGATCAGCCAGGCAGGCATGCAAGCAGTTAGGAGCCAGCATTCCCAGATTGTGAGACCCACAGGGATCAGGCCTTAAACAAGCAGTCAGACATCCCCCGAGTAGTCCCAGATTGGAGAGGGTACATGCCGGGCTGAGGGATCCTCCCCAACCCCCCATGTATGAATTTCATGCACCGGGCCCCTAGAAAATGTATAAAAACCTGTCTTTTGCATTCTAAACTCTTATTATTAAAATGTTTGCTCTAAATGCAAATGTATATAACTTAAAAACTATTATAGTAAATCATCTTTTAATTTATAATCCAGTTCTGTAATGACTTTCTTTTTATACTAGTATTTTAATTTATTGCTATTCACATTTGTTAAATCTTATTCATATTTTTTTCAATTTTATTCCTATTGCCATTAATGCTTACTGCAATGTTGAAGTAAAACATAATTTCTACCTGATTCTGCATGTTATCATTGTACTTAGAACATACACATATCGCTAACAAGCCAGCTAGGTATTGAATAATTATTTATGTTATAAAAACTTTATATTGTGTGTTTAGATGTTTAAGAAAATATTAGTAATACTTGTAGAAATTGGGATTTTGGGTAGGCGTGTGACTAATTCTGACTTTTCCAAATTTAAATAATGAAATGTAAACTAACATTATATTTTAAAATTCATTAGTCAATGTATTTTAAAAACTGGACTAGATTTGGAGAAAATTATATGCTTTTAATATGTTAACTTGCCTTTCTTCCTCTAGACTCTTTTATTTTTTTTCTGAATTAAGATACAAAAAATTCATCAAATAACCATTTGCTTTTGTGTTTTGTTTCTTTTCCTCAGTAACTTTGAGACAAAACTGTTAAAATGGGAAAAATTATGGACTTTGATTAAGAATTTTGAAATTAATTTGTAAAAGATATAGATATAGATTAGATATAGATATGTCAACTTGCTAACCTCTACCTAGTAAAGTCAATATTCTGGAGACCATATTGGAGAATATTAGGGTCACCTTTATTAAAAAATTAAAGTTTGGTTGTTTCATATGTTACAAGTCTATATAGAGAGAAAGCATTCAGAATAGCAATGTAGAATTTTTTCCCTAGCTATCACAATTTTTGAATTGTCTCTTGAAAAAATGCTCTGCTTAGAGAATTGATATTAAAGAGTGATATGCTAAACATTTACTTCTCTCAATTCTCTATATGTTATACCCGAACAATTACTAGAAAGCTGTATTCCAAGCCTTTGTAGAGTTGGCCTTTGGTAACTCTTCCTTAATTAAGACAACTTTTGGTCTTAGGTCTTGACTGAGTTCTGCAAGAAGGGATGTATCCATGCAACATGTTTGCAGAGGCAGATTTATCATGAAGGTGATGGAAGTTCAACCGTCAGGGCTCCTCACTTCTACAGACACCTTCCAAGGCTCTTGGAGGGGCCCTAATACTGGGTTCATAAAGTTGAACATTCTAGTAAAAGTTTCAAAAGTAAAGCATTTTTCAACAACCTGTGAAAACCACTGCCTGGGTCCATTCCACCTTCTCCTCTGACACCCCACCTTCATTGTCTGGTGGTATTAGTGAGGCCCCAAGAATGTTAGTTATCTAAGAGGAGTTTGGGCTGGCCATCATGTTATTTAAGATTTAGTGGATTACATTATGTGATTGTGATAACTTTACTGGATAATTATGCTCTCTCTAACTATCCTGTCACATATTGTGTTAACTCCACTAGTATCATGAAACAAACCTACAGGGCCTGAGGTTATAACATGACTAGCATTGGAAGAGCAAGAGTAGTGGAAAAGAAACAAGGTTTAAAATGTATAGAACCATAACTAGTCTCTGAAAAACACTTCCAACTATGAGACAGCTAAGACTGTTAACAAGAATTCTGTTCTCTTTGGTACCAAGTGAATATACATGTTTTCACCTACCAAGAATAGACAGAACAGTTGTTTATGCTCAACGATTCAGCATAAACAATATAAACAACAACCATATGAGATATGAGTGCTGGCAGTCAGACATCCCTCTCACAATCCGGGACCGCTGGCTTCTAACTGCTCATCTGCCTGCCTGATCACCCCTAACTGCTGCCCCTGCCAGCCTGATCACCACTAACTGCCTCTGCCTGCTGACCTGATCACTCCTAACTGCCCCCACCCCCTTGCTGGCCTGGTTGCCCATGCAGCCTGCTGTTCGGTCATCCATATGGTCATTTAGGTCCTGATGGCCCTGGCCTTTTATATATTAGGATTATATTTAAAAAAAATATTTTCTACTGAACACTATCTTAAAGTATTTTTTGAAATTGGTATTATATAAAGACAATAGTTAAAAGTGAAAAGACTTTAAAATCATCATTAGAATAATAGCTACCATTACTTCAACAGTGACTCTGGCCTATTTTGCTTATGTAAATTATTTAAATTTTTTTTCTTTGTGCCAATAACTTCTCCATCTCATTCTTTTCTACTATCATTCATTTACAGGACACGTTCTAATAATGATCATTTTCTCAGGACAAGAATTGTCAGCTTTACTATCGTGAATCAATTTACTTTCTTTTGTAGAATGAGAGCAAGATATTTTCTCTACACACATATACCTATACATATCCTATATAATAAAAGGCTAATATGCAAATAGACCAAACAACGGAAAGACTGGTCACTATGATGCGCACAGACCACCAGCGGGCAGGTGCTCAATGCAGAAGCTTCCCCCTGGTGGTCAGTGTGCTCCCAGAGGGGGAGTGCTGCTCAGCCAGAAGCCAGGCTCACAGCTGGTGAGTGCAGCAGCGGTGGCAAGAGGGAAGCCCAGGTCCCAGGTGCCAGATGGAAGCCAGTGCCGGCAGCCAGGGGAAGGAAAGCCTACTCTTGCACGAATTTCATGCATTAGGCCTCTAGAATGTATATAATATCTTATATGTATACTGCTAAGAGTGTTTGTGTACATATGTGTGTAGCCTTATTAAGTATTTTAAAAGATACAATTTCTCTATGAAGATGCATCATGCAGTCCTGTCAATTGCTTTGACAATTTAGTTCAATTATCTGCGTGGCATCTTGACTTTGATAAAGTGTATGTAACTTTCACTGCTGACCCAAAAAACTGCATTCATTTCTGGTCATTGTCTGAGGCTCCTATTAGATCTATTAGATCTATAGAGCCCTGAAAAGTACTGGAAATCTTAGCAGCACTGCCAATCCAACAGCCTTGGCTGATATTTCTGAATGAGGCTTTTTCTATGTAGGTAGCTATCTGCTCTCCAATTCTTCTCCTAAGAAACAGTAGGTGCTCTCTTCAGTGAAACCTATCAACTCCCTTCATTGTGCCCATTCTTTTTTCTTTTCCAGAGGAAGATCTTAGTTTGGATATACAAGTGATCTCAGTCAGGGAAGTCCAGCCACAAAGGAAACCTCTGAATATTGCATTTCCAATTTCACATCTGGGGGATAGTGTAGTCTTTGATGAATACAATGTGTGTGTATATTATACATGTGTGTGTATTTGTATTGGGTTGTGAGTGGAGAAAAGAGCAAGTCCACTCTCAGAACGTAAACCACACCCTCCAGTCCCTCCTTCACAAACAATAAGGAAACTGAGATTCAAGTGCATTCTAAGGTCCTTGCTAGAGTTTGCTGTGACTACTCAGAGGACACAATGAAAGAGAAAACAGACTCTCACTGGATGGGACTTCTCAAATAGTCACATAGCATGCCTGCTCTTTCTTCCCTTCATACATTCAGAACAGTATCACGTACTGATGGACATTTCTTTGGACAAGTGAACTTGTTCTCACTCATGATTTCTATGATGTCTAAAACAAGTGGGAAGAAAACATTGAGAGAGTATTGATATTTCTTCCCCTCTTTTTAGGAGGGTTTGTTTATTTTTTTTTAATATATTTTTATTGATTTTTTACAGAGAGGAAGGGAGAGAGATAGAGAGTCAGAAACATCGATGAGAGAGAAACATCGATCAGCTGCCTCCTGCACACTCCCCACTGGGGATGTGCCTGCAACCCAGGTACATGCCCTTAACCGGAATCGAACCTGGGACCCTTCAGTCCGCAGGCCGACGCTCTATCCACTGAGCCAAACCAGTTTCGGCAGAGGGTTTGTTCATTAACACTGTAAGTGCACCTGTGATATTTTCATACTGTGTTCATTTAAAAAGGTATCTTTCATAGGCTTTTTTAAGATAGTAAAATGACGATAAGATAAAAATTCTCTGCCAAACAATGAGTAAAAACAAAAAATGAAAGAAAAAAACAGCAAAAATATACTAGCACAATCAAGGGAAAAGATTGGAGAATAGAAAAAGAACTTAACAGAAGTTGCAAGCTATTGATATGTCTTGGTTTAGGACAATCCCAGTAGCTCCAAATTCTGTTCAGTTTGTATTGGGAAGTGGATGGATGTGGATTACATAAGAAAACAATGTTCAGAAAGTATCACCAATAATTCCACTCAGGAGAGCAAGAGAAGTGAGGTTTGAGATGGAAGAGGAGGTAAACATTTCCACAGAAGTAAAAGCCCCCCGCCTGCCTTCTTCTGATTCACTATCAGGGACAAGGAAAACCGCTGCACTTCACCATTTTGGTGATTCCCTAAATGGGCATAAAACTGTAAAGGGAAAGTTAAACACTCCCCCAAACACTCAGAGCTAATTATCTCCAGTAGTAAACAGCAATTGAATCAAACAAATTATGAAAGATGAAATAAATGAGCAGGAATTTGAGAGCAAATGGGAGGCAGGCATTGCTTATGGAGATCCTCAGCTGCTATATCCCCACCCTCTCTCCACCCCCGGACTTTTAATGTCAGTTCCAAGAAGCATGTTATGCATATCTCTCTCTCTGTTTTGTTGGGAAGTGGAAATGATTGCAAAGATGAGAGAGCCACTGGGCTGCTCAGAGTGAATGGGTGGTCAGCTTCTCCAAATTGGGTTAGGGGAACGATCTGACGTCGAGGGCCATTCCCACACTGGACAGGGAAGCCTCCCAGACACAGTGGAATGAGAGCACAGGTTCAGGACATTTAACAATGCTGGAGGGGAATGCATGCAGAGTCCTGCTAAACCCTCCTCATTTGCAGTTTCCTCCATACCCAGTCCAGGCATTGCACACATTCAGTCCTCAACATAATCTCAGAGGAAAACAGATTTCTGATGAGGAGGGAATCAGGTAGAACTTACCAGCTTGTTTCAGTGCAAATAAAGAGTCTAGAATAGAGCTGTCAAGTTACCAAGTTATACAAGAACAAGATGAAGAAAACAAAAAGGCAGCATTTAGGCATAGTTACTGCAGAAACACACACACACACACACACACACACACACACACACAGTAAATAAAAGGAAAATGACATGTAACAAACAGAGAGTGGCTTTATCCTAAAAGAAACAAAAAACCCAAGAACTTAACAAAACTTAAAAACCTTCTCAGTCTATCTGCATTCTCTAGTAAGACACTAGTTCTGAAAATACTGGGTTTGTATCTTTACAGATTGCTGAAATAGCGTTTTGAAACCAAAACTGTTATTGAGGAGATATAAATAAAATATTTATGGAAGGATGAAAAACTACCTAAAAAATTGTTCTGAATGAAAGATGTAGAGTAAAAATAACTTAATTAATTTCTGGAGAATTAGACAATTTCTACCAAATAAGGTGTTACTCATATTTAGGCTAGAAATAACAGCTTGTTTCTCATGCTATCTTTGACACAAGAAGGGCAATATAGCTATATAAATATATTTTTTTCAAATTTTAAAAAAAATCACTTTCAAAGATGTACAATATTATTTTTCTCACACTGACTTTTTTTTTTACCAAGTGAGATTTATGAATAGAATGAGTTTATATATGTCAATTTTGTGAATGTACAACTGACATATAAATACTTTCTGTTAATTTCCACTCATTTCTCTTTTTCAGATATAATAATAATACATAGTAATAGATGTGGGAGGAAGTTAGAGTCATAGCGTCCAGATCAGAACTGCCTGCCATCTTCAGAAAAGCTCTTGATTTTTTTTATTTTTCTCTTCTATAAAAATACAGACATTGACTGGTAAGCTCTTTTTAAAACAAAGGGTAATAATCAATTCCTTTACATTTCTTATTTTTCTAACTCATGGATATTCTGAAAAAAAAAAGCAGCTAATAATCAAAAACGTTCCAGAGGATGTTTCTGTTAATGGGAACTGCACTGTACCTAGAGTCATAAAACCAATAATTTAGTCCGACTTCTGATGATGTTGGAAATGTTGTCAACTTCTCTGAGCCTCTCTGTTTCCTCCTGAATAAAATTAGGCAGTTCAATTATTTTTCCTCCTCTTCCCTATTTTCTTATTCATCCTTTTAAGCTTTAACAAACTTCTTTGAGGATCTTGTAAACCTATAAAACTTCTTCCCATGAAAATGGATTTATGCATAATGTCCACATAATTTCAGTGTGAATTAGAGTTAGAGAAAAGTCCATCAACCCCATTTAAAGAATTCCATGAACTGGAAAATCTGTAAGGGCATTGCCGGCACTGAAATGGTATATCCGTCTCACTATTCTTTTTTTAAATGTATTTTTATTGATGAGAGAGAGAGAGAGAGAGAGAAGAGAAGAGAAGAGAAGAGAAGAGAAGAGAAGAGAAGAGAAGAGAAGAGAAGAGAAGAGAAGAGAAGAGAAGAGAAGAGAAGAGAAGAGAGATGGATGTGAAAAACATTGATCGGTTGCCTCCAGGGTCTAAACCCACAACCTGGGCATGTGCCCTGACTGGTAATTGAACTGGTGACCTTTTTTTTAAAAGTATTTTTATTGATTTCAGAGAGGAAGGGAGAGGGGGGAGAGAGAGAGAGAAACATCAGTGATGAGAGAGAATCATCAATTGGCTGCCTCCTGCATACCCTACACCGGTGATAAAGCCCACAATCAAGGCATGAGCCCTAATCAGGAACTGAACCTTGACTTCCTGGTTCATAGGTCCACACTCAACCACTGAGCCATGCTGGCATGGCTGAACTGGTGACCTTTTGGTGCACAGGATGATGCTTAACCAACTGAGCCACACTGGCCGGGCACAGCCACTATTCTAAGGCAACTGTAGGATTTCATTTTGTAGTGGCAGAAGATTTTTCACAGTGTTAATAATTTACCTTTTTCATAAAGTGGGTTAGATATATATCATTTTGACTGATATATATCCAGGGCAGGTGGGAATTGTGTTATGTTCATTTATTTAAAGATTTCAAGATATGATAGGAGAGGCAATACTATATAGTGAATAAAATCCTTGGCTTATGAATTCATAGACCTGAGATCTACTTTTTGATCTCAAGTTTTCTCTGTAATTTTGAGTAAGTCACTGTACAGTTCCTTTCATAATAATGATGATAAAACTTGCCTTCCTGATCTCTAAGGTGATTTCCTACTGTGAATTTGTATCATGAGTTAATAATAGAGGACCCATAAGATGTGGGTTGTTTTTACTTCTTTATGTGGATACTAGTGGCCAAGTACACAGATTCGTGCACAGTGAAAGGAAATTAATTAGAAAAAATATTTTAATATCACTATTTGCCCTTTCTCTATACTAGAACTTTCAGAGATGAAAGAAAATTAGTAAAATGTATATGAGAATAACATATAAATTGATTAATAAATAATAACAACATGATATAACAACAACAAAGACATGATATAAAAACAAAAACGATATAAAAACGCCAAAAAGATGATATAAAAACATGATATAAAAACAGCATTGATAAAAACAGTGACTGATAAATTGATTAAACTCATTCTAATATCTCCCTGTATACCACATTAAT
>NW_006285040.1:482871-502420 GCF_000327345.1 Myotis davidii
GGTAATAAATTTAGTACCATTACAAAGACCCCATTTACGATTAAGATTTCTCAGTAGCATGTTGATTGCACCTACTTTCATTTTTAATTTATGACATGGCATTCCCAAAGATGTAATACTATTAAGAAATTCGATGTGAGCATTATATGTATCGCACATGCGCAAGTCAACATCTATTTTTAAATTGCCAGTGTACATCATATGTACCAGCGAGCCAGTTGGTCGGGTGGTCAAGGACTTAGGGTGGGTCACTTAGCCTTTTATATGTATAGACTAGAGGCCCAGTGCACAAAAATTTGTGTACTCAGGGGGGTCCCTCAGCCCAGCCTGTGCTCTTTTGCAGTCTGGGACCCCTTGGGGGATGTCCACCTCCCTGTGGGATTGGGCATAAGCTGGCAGTCAAACATCCCTCTGGCAGCCTGGGAGCCCTTGGGGGATGTCCACTTGCCAGCAGGGAGCAGACCTAAGCTGCAGTCCAACATCCGGGGCCGCTGGTTTGCCCTGAAGGGTGTACGGATCATGGCTGTTTGCAGGCTGGCTACAGCCCCTTTAGGGTAGGGGGGGGTCCCACTGGGGTGCCTGGCCAGTCTGGGTGAGGGGCTGATGGCTGTTTGCAGGCTGGCCATAGCCCCTTCAGTGTAGGGGGTCCTGCTGGGGTACCTGGCCAGCCTGGGTAAGGGACTGAGGGCCATTTTCAGGCTGGCCACACCTCCTTAAGGGTGGGGGTCCCTACTGGGGTGCCTGACCAGCCTGGGGAGGGGCTGAGGGCTATTTTCAGGCTGGTCAAGCCCCCCAGTGGGGACCCTCACCCCATGGGAGTGTGGCCAGCCTGGGTGAGGGGCTGATGGCCGTTTTCAGGCTGGCCACGTCCCACGGTGACCCAAGCTCCCAGCCTGTCCTTTTTTTTTTTTTTCAGCAGGTATCTGGGATTTATTTATTTTCTATAATTGAAACTTTTTAGCCTTGAGCAGAGCCCAGGTCTGGCCAGGGAAGGTGGGAAGCTTGGCTTCCTCCATCGCCAGGGGCACCCCAAGCCTCCTGCTCGCTCCAGCTCCGTGGCCGCCACCATCTTTGTGACAGAGTGATTGAGTGACGGTTAATTTGCATATTACTCTTTTATTAGATAGGATGATACCATTTGGAATTTTATCAAGTGGTTTCTAGTGAACCCAGTTTGTGCAAATTCCCAGATTTGTGTGGCTGTGCTCACCAAGGCTTGGTTGGGCAGTCAGAGTGAAGCTCCCCTGAGCTGTTTCAGCCTGTTCTGTGCCTGGATCAGCAGTGTAACCCTGTTCAGCTCTGTTAGACCGGTGTGGCATGCCTGTGAATGAAGCCCCAAGTAAGGCTGTTGGCCTTGTTTCCTAACAACTAGCCTCAGCCTCCCCAGACACGAAGGCCAGCGTTGCACACAGCTTCCACTATAGTGTCACTGGAGCTATGGAGATTGCTTTGCACTCACAGTTACCAGATGTAATGAGGCGTTGTGCTGTGGGAAGAGGGATCTAAATTTCTCAGGGACTGCTACATGGGGCTACATTCAATACACTGGAATTGTGGAGAAACGTTGAACAGCAAGAAATAGGAGATGAGAAGAAACAAGATAAATTCCTTGTCCTTCCCCCACATCTGACAGCTTCTCTGGCAACATCCAGAGTGACCAAGATATCAGGTGCATTTTCCTGTGAAGCTGTCCTCAGTAGTCACCTTTTATTCACTCTCTCTCCTCTCTGCTCTTAATCATTTTCTTTTCACTGGAGCTGCCCTTGGATTGTACCCCCAATAAAGAGTAGCATATAAGCTTTACCCCAGTCTCTGTTTTCTCCTCACAACAATAGGTGTTGATCCCAAGATATCCCTGAGTATACACTGTATACAGTAAATTCTGCACACTACTCTTTTCCACATTCTTTATGTGAACTTGTTAGTGTATAAAGGTCCGTCCCTCTAGAATTTAATTTCACATATCTGGCCCCCATGCAGAAGCGATAAAATATTTTAGAATCTGAAATCTCAGATGCCAATAAAAACAGACACCTCTTAACTACCTTTACTGTGCATTAACCTTTTATTTGCTGGTTTGTGTGAAAGTCAGAGGTGGAATAATCAATATGGAAGCATTTAAATATTTTTAGCCGCTGTAATGGCCATCCTAGGTCAGCCTGCCTGAATATCAGTCCTCCTAAAGATCAGTGGGCCATTACTGCAGCAGGCTCCAAGTATGGAGCAAGATTTAGGGCAGGAGCACAGCACCCTCAGTAATTTCATATTTCTGCCAGAAATAATAAAAAAGGCAAGAAAAGATGATGCAAAATTTCCACAATGGCAAAACTCCCCATTCATAGGGCAGCCCTCTAACTGACCTAAAGCCCACAGTATTGTTCATCTTACTGTTGAAAATTACTTGTAGTTTTGCTCTAAAAAGATCCATCTACCAGCTGCTTCAGAAAGTACAGGCAGGAAAGTGCCTTCACACAGAATAGGTTAAAAGGAAGTACCTGACTAAGCAGTGAACATTCCTTTTGAGAGACTGACTTTCAAATGATCTCTCTACTTCTCATGCCTAACTGGAACCTGAATCAGCATCGAATTAGGCAGGCAGGCAGGCAGGCAGGCAGACAAGAAGGAAGGAAAAAAAGAAGGAAGGGAGGGAGGAAGGAAGGAAAGGAAGGTAAAAAAGAAGGAAGGGAGGGAGGAAGGAAGGAAGGAGGGGAGGGAGGGAGAAAGGGAGACTATGAGAGACAGAAAGAGATACAGAAAATCTTTCTTTTTTCCCTTTCTTTTGAACTAAAAGCATTGACCAGAAGCCCACATACTCTTTGACAGAGGAACCTCATTCATCGATAGTAGGCAATTTTGATATCCCTTTCTAAACTATGAGTCTGCAGAGTAAAATCCACTACAATGAGGATCGCATTATGTAGTTAGAAATCTAGAGGCCTTTCCAAGGACTTTGAGCCAATGTGCCTCTGTGAACTAGATTTACTTCAAGAAATGAGATAAAACAAAAAAAAATATCTTGATTCATATTCTCAATAATATTTGGGAACAAATAGTTTTGATAAAAATGTTAAGATAAAATTGGAAAAATTAATATAGGTTGATAAACCCAATTGCTGAATGCAAAATATTTTTAGGTGGAAATATTATTGTAACTGAGTAGGAAAATATACTTATTCATAGGAGGTAAATGTTAACATTTTTAGGGTTGAGATGTGATATCTAAGTGATTAAACAAAATGTAAAAGGATGGGTATTGAGAGAACAAGAGAGTGAGGAAAAAAAAGCAATTTGATAAAATATTATCGAATATGGATTTATGCTTTCAACTTTTTCTTATGTTTAAAAATATTCAAATTAAAACAGAAAAAAGGGAAATCATCAACTAAATCACAGAGGCAGGAGAAAAAATTTAAGATGTAATCATAATGAATAAATTAACTGTTGAACTGCATTTTCATGAGAATATCATCTAAATTTTGCTTCTAAAATTGCCATTGGCTTCACAAAATTATTAAAAGAGATGAATTTTGTGACTCACTGTAAAATGAGCAGCTATTTCTACTGTTAAACAAATGGGTTTAGACCTAAAGAGATCCTATCCTCAGCAGACCTCTTCTAAGCCAACCAACTATGGGCCCGCATGCAGAGTAATAACTTACTTGCTTTGAATGTAAAGTTGATTTTTCTTTGAATTGCAGCAATCAAATATCATTATTATTTTTTTTTGAAATGTGAGCTTGATTGAAATCCTAACTGGAAAAAAAAGTATGCCTTTTGGCTACATTCCTAAAATATTTGAGACCCTATTATTTCCTCCCTTCAGAATACTGGTTACATAATTCCTAGGTACAATGGAACGCTTTAGATGTGAAACAATTTGTTTAACAGAAGCTACCAAAAAAAAAAAAATCCTATCCTCCTCTACTAATTCTTGGTATAAATCAAACTTGTAATTTCTCTTGTGAAATGCAAATAATACTGGAAGAAAGAACAAATTATACCTAATTAGTTTTTTTTCAAATATAAAAGTAATCAGATTCTTTCTAAAAGTAGATTTTTGATAAGAATAACAAAGGAAACATAAGTCAAGCATAATCACAAATTACTCTATCTAATTATTAATTGTACCTGTTAAATAGCTTTCCATTACATGAATCTATCTTAGATTTTTAATCCATTTTCTGTTTATAGGGGGTGAGGTTCTTTTAATATTTTGCTGTTTATGTGAAGAAAGCTTCAGTAAACATCCTGTATGCATCTTCTTATGCATATGTGTTAGCTGTCCTCTCATTTATAGAGAAGAATCTATCTAGAGGTGGAAATTACGTGTTGTATAATACATGTGTGTGTTTTATCTTTGATCTTACTAAATGTTCCTACTTTTGTATGCAAAGCAGTACCAATTTACACAACTACCAGAAAAACGAGGTGTCCCACATCCTCAAAAACCTTAGAATTGTCATGTAATTTTTTTCTTTTTTAAAGGAAGCCAGTTTATTAGTGATTAATCAGGTGTGTGTGGGTTTTTTTTTATTGTTGGCAGTATTACAGATGCCTCCTACTTTCTCCCATTTTTCCCCTCTCCATTCAACCCCTGCTGTACCCTAGGCCTTCCCCATACTATTGTTTATGTCCATAGGTTATGCATATATGCATATATGTTCTTTGGTTAATCTCTTCCTACCCCACCCACCCAACTGAACTCTGTTATTCTGTTCCAGGCATCCATACCTCGGCACTTATTTTGTTCTTCAGTTCATTTAGTTCATTAGATTCCACATATAAGTGAGATCATGTGAGATTTGTCTTTCTCTAACTGGCTTTTTTCATTTAGTGTAATAGTCTCCAGGTCCATCCATGCTGTTTCAAAGGGTATGAGCTCCTTCCTTTTTACAGCCACATAGTTTTCCATTGTGGAAATGTATCACAGTTTTTGTATCTACTCATCTACTGACTTAGGTGCATATATCTTTGCAAATAAGCCGTCAGTGGGACATCTTTAGTGTTGCCACAGAGGTGGGAGAGGCTCCTGCCACCTCTGCTGCGCTCACCAGCCATCAGCCCAGCTTCTGGCTGAGCGGTGTCCCCCTGTGGGAGCACACTGACCACCAGGGGGCAGCTCCTGCATTGAGCATCTGCCCCATGGTGGTCAGTACACTTCATAGTGACCAGTCGTCCTGCCGTTTGGTCAATTTGCATATTACCCTTTTATTATATAGGATATATATAATTTTGTGACTTGCCCCTTTGAAACCATTACTTTTTCCTTTAACTGGGACATTTGTAATTTTCTTTGTAATTTATAGAGATTCTTTAAATAATAAACTCATTTTAAATAATATATGAGGACAATAACCTATTATATGTCACATGTGTTAGAATACTTTTTCCCTCCTGTGGTGGATTCCTTTATATATATATACACATATATATACACTTTATTGATTTTTTACATAGTGGAAGGGAGAGGGATAGAGAGTCAGAAACATTGATGAGAGAGAAACATCGATCAGCTGCCTCCTGCACACCCCCTACTGGGGATCTGCCTGCAACCAAGGTACATGCCCCTGACCGGAATTGAACCTGAGACCCTTCAGTCCGCAGGTTGATGCTCTATCCACTGAGCCAAACTGGTTAGGGCTGGATTCCTTTTATAACAAGTTTTTATGCTAATAATGTTCTATTTTTTGTTTGATTTAAGTTGCTAACCATTTTCTATTAATTTATGTCCTTGTTAAATGTTATGATTTGTATTCTGAACACAATTAGATAAATATGTAAGCATATTTTCTTTTAGTAATTTTATGGTATTACACAATTTTACCTATAAATCTGCATATATATTCATGTAGAATTTATTTTAGTGTATACTATAATCTGGGAATCTTACTTTGTATATGTGTCCAGATAGTTAGACTATCATAATAATACCACAGATTAAATAATTATTCATTTCTTTACCAAGATGAAATGTTAAATTTACAATTCTTTTTTGAACTGTCCATCCTGTTTGATTAATATTATAATGACACTATAATTTCTGTTTTAATGTAGAGAGAGATAATAAATTTTTCAAACTATGCTTTTCTTGATAATTTTTTCTAGTGTTTTTCTTCCAGTACCTTTCTAGGTAGTGGGGGTTAATAGTGAACCAGATTATCTACATTGATATCCACATCGAAGATACATTTTACTATGGAAAAACAATTACCCAATTAATTATTTAATTGTAAACTCAACTAGCATCTGAAGCAAAGAGAGCTACCAAAAGGATCTAGACAAGGGGAAATAAGCCATGTATATATAAGTCTATAGAACCACAAAATTAGATAGGAAGTACAAAAGGTTATGACAGAGATAATGTGTCATGAGATTTGGGGAAGCTAAAGACGACCTCCAACTGGAAGATAGGAAGGAGAAGATCAAGGGAGTTTTGCCATCTAAGTGAAGAAGGAGCCCAAAAATATCTGTGAGACAAACAGCATTTTAGGTGGAAAGTATAACATCAGGAAAGGACTAGAAAAAGAGGACAGGGAGGGATACAAGTAGTTCAATATGGCTTAAGAATATTATATCTTAAAAATAAAATCACTGAGCCCAGATTTAGGGTTCGGAATTAAAGACTAAAGAGTTTGGGGTTTATTTCTTTTTATGGCTAAGTAGTATGCCATTGTATATATGTACCACATCTTTAGCCAATGATCTATTGAGAGACACTTCACTTGTTTTCATGTCTTGGCCACCATGAATAATGCTGCAATGAACATAGGGGTGCATATATCTTTGCAAATAAATGTTTTCAAAATTTTTAGGTAGATACCTAGAAAAGATGTAATACTGCCATTTGCAACATGGATGGATCTTGAGACTCATATGTGGTATGTAAAACTGAAAGCAACAAATGAGCAAGAAAAACAAATAAACAAAACCTCATAGACACAGGCAATAGTATGTGGTTACAGAGGGAAGAAGGGTGGGAGGTAGTAGAGTAAAGGGGGGGTCAAATATATGGTGACAGAAGATTTGACTTTGGGTGGTATCAGAGACTGTACACTTCAAACTGACATAATTTTATTAAAAAATGTCACCACAGTAAATTTAGTTAAAAAAAAAGTTTGGGTTTTACTTAATGAAACTGGGGAGGTTCTGGAAGTTCAGGAGAATGGGAATAACAGCATTCACATAGCCCCTTAGCAAGCTTGGCTTAAGTTTATAGAACTGGGTGGAGGAAAGGTTTGATCATAGAAAATGAAGAACAATTAAGAAGCTATTGGAGAAGTGCAAATGAAACATGGTGAAGGTAGGGAACAGACAAGTGGTATCGTGGGGCTGTGTGACAAAGTAATAGCCACAGACAATGATTGCATAGATATGTTTGACCATATCAGGAAATGGGAGAGCAAAAGGATACTTTGATACTCTGTGCCTATGGGATTTCATTCTGGATGTTCTTCAACATGAATAAAAAAACAAATGTCTAAGGAACAAATAGAGGAAAGAAGAATGCAAAGGAAGCAAAGAAAAGAGGAAAGAGAGAGAAAGAAGAAGGAAAAGAGAAAAGAGAAAAAGAAGGAGGAAAAGAAAAGGAGAAAAATGAAGAGAGAAAGTAAAATTAATTGTTTTTTAAACTTCTCTGTTGCAAGATTTATAGACATTTACCCCTAACAACCAAATGAAGTAAGCACAATATTTTAAATTTTATAGATGAGTCACCTAGATGATGATGATTATGGTGACGATAATGATTGCATCTCATGCCTTTTATAAAGTCAGTCCCTTCGGCAGCAAGTTACTGTGTAATTGCTTATGGCAAAGAAACGATTATTGTGAGAACATGGGCTCTTTGGGAAAAGATTTTAAGACAATTTACTCTTCCTTTTAATTCAACTGATACTGCCATAGGGGACTGCACTTTTAGCAGCCATCGTCGGATCCAGTTTCTATGGAAATTTTAGGCTGTTACCATTGGATAAAGTCAATGATGTCATGGGAACAATCTCCTTGAAAATGGCAATTTCTCTCTGGAAGTGTGACTTGCCTTTTTTTCTGAAATGTGACACAACACACTGACAACTTAAAAATTCTTCCATAGATATATATATATATATATATACTAGTACAATAGGAACTATCCATGCTTTGATCCTTTTCAAAATTGCTGTAAAGAAGGAAATTATACACCCAAATAATGATTTTACACTTAAAGGATGAAGAGAAAGGAAAATGACATAATCAATAAGAAGCACTGACTGTCTTAACCTAAATTTAACTGTTAAAACCATAATGTATAATGTGTTTCCTATGTGGAATTTCCTCCTTTAAATATATGGCATGCCCTAGTTGGGCAGAAAAACCCTCCTTCCCTCTTTATACTTTTCACTATTTGCCACTCCACCTCACAGTCTGGATTCCACAGTGTTAAGAATCACAGGTGCTTACAGAGATCTTAGCATTTAGTTTGCAATTGGCCACTGATTGGAGGAGTTACCAGAAGACAGAAACAATGTATGATGCAGGGTGGACTTGGGAGAAGTATTTCCTAATTAAAATGTGTTGTATAACTTCAACTAATCCCTCTCATCTACTAAGTAAATGATATTTTCATTCTGAGCAAATATTTAAAATTATTTCACAATGTATTATCTATTTGTATAACCATAGTTAATAAGCAAACTGGGTATGTGAAAGTTGATTCTGGGATAACAGAAGGAATCCTGGGGTATTGAGAGTAATTGTCTTATTGATATTCTAGTCCAGTGGTCGGCAAACTGTGGCTCGCGAGCCACAGTTTGCCGACCACTGTCCTAGTCCATAAATGCTCTCAATAAAAGAAAGAGGAAGAAGACAAGGGGATTAGCTGCAATGACCACCAAGGCAAATGGAGGCCTACGTCTCCTGCTGTCGCCTGGGATCTCCATTTTTCTTAGTAGAAGAGGCTTTTTGTGGCAATCTAGTATTAACAAAAAAAAGGCTAGGACACATGTTTTAGAACATTTCACAGCAAAACACTGCTTTAATGTAGATGATACATTTACTTGTGTGTTTTGGTTTTGGTTTTGGCAGGGGTGGGGAGGAAGGTATAGATGGATATTACAGAAAAGCTAAAGCCTTTAAGCCATCTCTCACTTCATATAAACCACTTCTTGATCACCACTTTCCCTTTTTATAAGGTAGATCTCAGCTACATTTTAATCTGATGTTTAAAAATAATGTGTATTATCTAACTTCCTCAGATATGATGCAAATAATGATGTAAATTAAACAAATTAATTTCTCATAAACATAACAAGACATTTGTTTCACTATTGGGTCCAGTGGTGCTGCAGCATGCTTCAAATTGTATGGTTATTTTGGCACCTGCCTGTCTCAAGAACTCTACTTCTGTTATATGAGAGTTTTTAAAAATCCATTTTCAAATGTGAAGAAGCTCAATGGGAACCCAGCTGGTATGGCTCAGTGGTTGTGTTGACCTATGAACGAGGAGGTCATAGTTCAATTCCTGGTTAGGGCACATGCCCAGATTGTGGGCTCGATCCCCAGAGCAGGATGTACAGGAGGCCATTAAAGGGGATAGAAGTTTGGGCAGGAGACTGCCACACAATGGTGAATGTGCCACCCTGCCATGGGCCACAGTGAGCAGCTGTTCCACTCCACACAAGGATTAATAATGAAGACCAGGTTATCACTGTCAAGACAGTTTATAGGACTCAGGTGGACTAAAGAAAGTTATAAACCAATAAGAATATATTAATTCAAACACTGAGAATTAGTAATCTCTAAACTCCTCTATCAAGTGCTTTAGCTGTTGTCGACAGGAAAATTGGTTTTAGCTAACATTTATTTTGTTTATTCTCAGACCCATTTTGTTGGCTCTGTTCTTTTGGAATTTTTCACAACTTGAAGTTTTATTCTACAAACCTTTCTCAATTATTTGTCAGAAGATAAAGTTATATGTGTTACTTAACAGAGTAGCATATGTGCCCTGGAGCTTTGGTGATGCCAGACTATAAATAAAGTTTCTGTCTCTTCCATCTCCCCTCATTGTCCCTGCCCTACCATATGCACTGGATTCCTTTATCTCCGAAGCGTGTAAACAGTGTGTGGAGTCCAGTTAAAAGCTCCTTTTCAGTTTCTATCTGAGAAAGAGACAAATATGAATGAACAATAAAACGAGGACACAATTTGTCACCAACTGCTGCCCAGAATTTAAAACGTAATATCTTGAGATGCTGCTTCATCAAAGTTGCACTGGCCTTGACATACAAGCCTCCTTGGGCAGTATCTTGGCTGGATAAAAAGGCGAACCATGCTGCACTTTTGGAAAGAAAAATGGGAGCTCTATCTAGTGCCAGTCCATGTATCATCACTGTTTTCAGGATGAGTGAAAAGCCAGGGCTATAATCCCCTCCAGCTATCTATAAAGTAATATAAGATACGCAGTCATGGCAGGGTTTTGAAATATTATTCAATTGGTTTTCCCCATCAGGAAAAAAACAAAATTATATATTTTTCTGTTCCACATTTATCAAAAATGTATACTGAATTAAAAAATATGGCAACAGTCTGGTATCCTGTCAAATTTTATCTATGTGCAATAGTCCAATCTATCCCACAAAATCGCATTGTATTAAAATTGGAAGGCTCTCTCCGCAAGTACTTGATTTTTCTTCCTTAAAGACTATTATTTTGCTTTGTATATTTGCATTATTGAAACAACAACAGAAAGTGTTTAATATGTTTGGCTATTGCTAATGTTGTAAGTTAACTCTCCTATTGTTCCTAAAATGGAGAGCAACTTCAAATTAAAGATATTTTATTTCAATTTTTCTTATTTTAATGAACTTTTAAAAATTTACATTCATGTGTAGTATGTAAAATATGGAAAACAGAAGTCTAGGTATAGATGAAGTAAACTACTTTTTCAAATTAGTTGAATCCGAATGTTAAAGAGTTGTTTTAACAGGTGATAGAATTATAAATATTTTTTTAACACCATCACATTTACTTTACTTTTATGTAATTTTAATCATAAAAACATATAGCTTTATTGCAATCAACATACATTTTGAACAGTGCTAATACTCTAAATTTGAAAATAATTTTTCAATAAACATTTAATTAATATGGATATTTGATATCACCTACTTGTATAGGTTTTAAGAGCACAATGAGAAATAAAATATACTTTCTACCTCTACTCCACTCCTAATCTATTAGGATTAGCATAAGATTTTTTAAATGACTTTTTTAAAAGACTTTTTATAAGGGTCGTACTATAGTTTTTGAACTATATTAGAAATTGGCACCAAAGTTAAATACTTTAGCAAATTTCTGAAGAATTAGTCTATATATATTCACATATGTAAGTAGAAAATATAAAGAAAGACTTCCATCTTTATACTGATTGTGGGGGAAATTTTTGAAAAGATGTTCACAACACATCAATGATATTCATATATCTTCTACATTTACCAGTCTAGAATTAAAAGGACAAAACTCTGACAACCTAGATGACTCATTACTTCCACTTTCAAAGACACCACGTTAATAAGGTCCAGTTAGTAGGTCAACCATTCAATTCCAAGAATCACAGAAGAGAAGGCAAATGATGGGGCTAGTTTCCTATTCTTCCTTATTTTTCTTCTCACTATAAGATCCCATCCCTCCCCTCCCCCCATTTATGATCTGGCGTTGGTACTCAGGCCCTTGATGTGGAAAATACTTTTACTTATGAATATTACTACAAAACCAAAACAGACCTTATCAAATTGAGGCCTCTGAGAATTATCAGCAACTATATTGTTATGTGAAAAAAAATCTGGACTTGGATGCCAGGAAATAATTATGAAAATTATTAGTTCATATCAGATAAGTTCACAAGGTTCATTTGCTTCTTTCACAATAACCTGGAATTCTTCTCATTTTGGAAGTGATGGGTTCTCCAATTAAAAATAGAAACTGCTCAGTTGGAAGAACCCTTAGAGATAATTTTCCCCAGTGCACATTTGTCTGTGTTGTAATGAGGAAATTGAAATCCAGAGAGATTAATCTCAGAGCTGGCAAAGCTCTCCCGGCTTTGGTGCTTGTCCAGTAGATTTCATTCTTGATATCTGACTATCATATGCAAAGGCATATTTACCATAAACATACTGAAACTTAAGCTGCAAGTTCTCTCACTGGAATAGGCCTCCCTCTAAGGATTTGAGAGAGGCCTCACAATTTTAAATTGGTGAATTTGTAAAATTTTATTACAGAGTGCTCCTCCAAGTTGTATAAGGTTCAGGTTCCACAAAACCTGGATCCTCTACTGCTAAAATAGATACAAGATAGAGTTTCATATTGTTGCAACTTACTAACTCTTAATTGGAATTGACTAGAGTCAAGTACATTTATTTTGGCAAAAGTCCAGACAAATTAAAAAGTCTAGACTAGATCCTTAGGAACTTCTCTTTATTTTAAATTGTCAATTTCTCATTACTTATCAATCATAGTTTTGTCCTGTGTCTTAGGAACTTATTTTTTACTGCTAGTGTTTTTTAAAAGAATGATCTAATATAAAAATAACTTCAGACTCCACATATTTCCAACTTGATTTAAATACAAATAGTAATTTTAATATGTGGGGTAAAATATGTAGAGTATGAGCCTATATTTCAAGACTAAGAGTTTGTCTCATATTTAGTAATTTTTAAAAATCATATTGAAGCACAATTTTGACTTATATACAAAGAAGAAGTGCATAGAGAGTAGTTCTTCCCACTTATTTCATTTTCTGGAGTTTCTCATTGTTCACTGCTTATATAGGAGAGAATCTAGAGGCCTTTGTTAGCAAGATAATCATGAAAGACTATTCGATAACCAAAATGAAAATATTTCTCTTCCGAACTGGCTATATTTAACATTTAATTTTAGATTCATAATTAAAAGTATGAATTAATAATGAAACACTTCAACATTTAGCACATTATGGCATGATTAGAGTATAATAACAAAAATAAAAAAGGGAAAACAATTAGGGTTGGCATGACTTGATGTACATTTTTGAAACCATGAACTGCACATCTATGAATACAGATGTATTAACCATTTGAGAAAGGGAAATATATATTTTAACTATTTATGACACATCATAAAAGAATATTACTTGATGAAACCATTGAGCTTTTTTAAAGGAGTTTCTCTAGTCTAGGCCTTTGAGAGTCTGGGGAAATATGCCATATCTTAAGCAATATAACCATTTGAATCTAATTAGATATTATCAAGTTATCCACCCCCTTGATAGGGTACTAGAAAAATATACTACTTGTGTGAGAAAATAATATTTTTAGGGAAGAAACTGACTGAAGTAAAAAAAAAATGTACTTTGTTCAAAAATAAATCCAATATTGCCTTTGGGAAAAACTCAAATCCACTGGTCTGCAGTCATCCATTCCATAAGAATAGAGTAGCAGAGATGACTTTTCAGGAACAGCTTTTCACAAGATACAAGGGTCTTTATTATGTTTATAAGAATTCCTGGTGTAAGAGTAAGATTCCATGGCAATTTATACTTCATAAGTTTTGTAAAATTCTGAATCTCTTCTTTGAGAGTTTTATTAAAAACACACACACAAAAAAACAAAAATAAAAAAATCCTTCTTCTTCCATTTATTCTAGGGTTCTCCAAATATTATTACCCTTGGTCTTATTTTCTCTGACTAGTAGTGGTATTCTAACGTATAAAACTAAAGAAAAAAATAACACCCCCAAAAGGAAGAATCTCAAGAATTCTTCTAAGTGTCAAAAAACAGATTCTCAATAAATATTTATTGCCTGAAAAAATTGAAGCCAAATACCCTGTTACAAACCAGCTTAACATTGTGAGATTCTTTATTTCATTTATATTCTGTTTTCTGTATTTAACCAACAAAGAGTTGATAACATGGATAAATTATATTTTTCTATCATTTAACCAGGAGAGACACTGTTCTTTTATCTTATGTGTAATAAATATGCACAGTCAATATGTATTCTGAATGTATATTAGCTAAGAGAATACTAAATCTATCTAATACCATGAATATTTTAATTATAATGTTCACAAGCTCTTCTGCCAATTCTAAGGTGATGGACAGTCTAATCCTGCCTTCACATATTTGAAATTCCTCCAAACAATTAATTCAGAATTCTTGTGGGTATTATTCTCATTCTGGAATCAAATTTAAAGTTCTTATGAACATTTATCTCAGATTCTGGATGTGTCTTGCTACTTTGAAAAAGTGTCTTAATTCATTTTGTAAAAATTAAATTCTACTTATATTGGATTCTGGTAAATATAAACAACATATTTCTTTCAGGTTCTTGCTCTTGATTATGATCTACTTAAAATAAAAAACCAGAAGGAGAGACTGAAATAAATTGGCGATGTCATGATTTCTGCCTTTGACATTAAACAGCTTGCTTAAACGCTTCAGAATGGATAGTTCTGTATTGGAATTACAACATGCTAATGATAATGTAGTGCTGTAACATTTATTTCTAAGCATCTCAGATCACAGGCTTTTCATTTCTTCTTAAATGGACTATCTTAACCGTCTGCAAATCAGGATTTTTTAAAAAACAGATTAAGAGACTGAAGCGTAAGTAGACTGTTTAAGATACTGGGTAAAGAAAACAACCATCTCCATAATTAGTTAAACGGTGGCAATGGAAGTACCAACTCTATGAATTAAAACCGAAGCTTAAGAATGATCTGTTTAACTCACAATGTGATATATATTTTATGTTTGGTTAATATATAAGCTTTGAAATAAGAAATCAAAATTAAGTCACCCTTCTAAAGAAAAATCAATGAAATTATTTCCATATGAAGTATTGATGTTTGATTTCCTAAAGTTCAGTTGAGCATGAACTTAACTTTCCCTGAAGTACAGCACAATATGGACTATTCAAGGATATTCCTGCCAATGAATAGGCACATATTCTGTGAAGACTAATCCCTTTGAACTTTAGAGAAATGTTAAATTATTTTATACATCCAAAAGATGATAACAGCTACTAATTAAGGAGAGCTAACTATAGACTAGTTACCGTGGTAAGATAAAACCTTGTAAATAAGTGCTGTTTTATCATCACTGTTTTACAATTGAGAGAGCTAGACAGTTGATTAAGTAACTTGAATTTTTAATAGTAAATGCCATAAAACCACATTTTCTAATTCACTTAATTTACAACAATTTGGTGCACACTGAGAAAAAGCCCAGCAGGGCAAAAAAAAAAGGGATTGGTTTGGCTACCATGGCTATTGGGTTGATGGTCTGTCATCCTTGGGTAGCACTCTGTAAATATATGAAGCTGATGGGATTTGATGAGGCTAGGGGTTACTGACACCAAGGTCATTCAAAGCCCAGTCAAGGGCCAAGTCAGGGAAGTTCTCCTCTCATTCCTAAAACCTACCTGTGGATAATTCTTGGTGGGAATGAGGACAAAGAGTTTCCCCTCAGCCAGCCAGTCAGTGGCTCTTTTGGCAGTAAAATGGAGGCTACCCCTGAACCCATCTCTAGCCTAGCTACACTAGAGACAACTCTCAAATAGAAGATCTACATTTCCATTAGGCTGAAGAGGAGGTGGGACAAATAAAACCTATACCATCTGGCCACCTCCGAAACTCAAACATATCATTTGCCCCTGGCAAGGTGGCCTGAAGTGAGCACATTTTTGAAAAATGGTCTAACAAACACATGCCAGGTAAAGTTCCCAGGACTTCTAAAAATATTATCTCATAGGTTTTAATCTCCATAAGCATCCCATCAAGAGAAAACTATTATTATCCACACTAATTAACATCTCCAAAGTTTCTGAGCTGTTAAGTGGCAGAGCCAGAATTCTAATCCTTGGAGTGTGGTTCCAACCTGTGTTCTTAAGCACCATGCACTACCAGCTCTCATTGCCTGAGCAACATGAAGCCCTTGATAGCCCTGGCAGATTACTTGGTCTTGGAATTACAATACCAGTCTTTACAACCCAGACCAGAATCAACACAGTAATGGCCTGAGCAGATGAATTATTTTGGGTTCTGACTGTTTCACACTGATTAAGGTGTTATTTTGAGTATGTATTTTGAACAAGTGAATTAGCAGAAGCTGAAAATAAAAGCCCTGATATAAGCAACTCCTGATGAGGGTGAAAATAAAACCACAGGCATGATCAGAGAAGCAATAACCATGGTGGTTAGGAGCATGAGCTTGAAGCCTAATGGCCGGGGTTCAGATTTCCGATCCACCACTCACTAGCTCTGTGGCTTCACAAGTTACTTTATTATTTTTATTGATTCTTCTTCTTTAAAAGGTAGGTAATAATACTACCTATTTGGGTTGGTATAGGGATTACATGTAAATCAGTTACAGCAGAATATGCCACTTACTAAGGATTAAGTAAGGGTTGGCTATTGAACCTATTTCCATAAAATAGGATAAACAGGATCTGGACAGGACAAGAAGAGAAATACAAACCTCCTCATCACAAATTTGTTTCCTTTAGTTACATTAGGACAATGCTTTAGTGAGAGGCAGCTGGAAATCAATACCTGTACTCAAGAGAATAAAAGGGCCTTCGCTGGCAGCAGGCACACCTGCCAGACATGTGAGTGGTGCCAATACTCTCATATTCGGCCCACCCCTCAGCCACATTAACTGCATGAATGAGCCCAGGAAAAAAAAGAAAACAGCAGAAGAACCAGTAAGAGTTTTGAGATATAATAAATCATGGTTTCAAGCCTTTAAGTTGTGGGGGTGGATTAGGCATAGCAGTAAATAATTAAACCAGAATCTTCATGAAAGTCCTGAGTCAAAGAATGTTTTTAGAAATTTCTACATAATTTTTAAAACTGGATGGACTCCATGTATTAATACAATCAATGTTTTGGCATCTGGATGAGGCAGGGCAGGCAGACACTTTTAAGGAATATTTCTAAGTAGAGCATAGACAAGAGCACAATCCTGGGAGTTAAATGTTCTAAAATCAACTCCTGACTTACTAGCAAGTGACCTAAGAAAGTGTACTATAAAAGTGTTAGCAACTATAAGTATTGTATTGGTACATATGTGTGCATATTTCCAATATATTAGATCACAGAACATAATCGGTAACAACTTAATTTTTATCTACCACTGTTTCTTTAAAATTGTCTTTTGAAGAAAGTTCATTCCATGTCCATGGATAAAAACTAATTATAAAACCCGTATCTTATTCTTCCTGGGTACAAACCTAAGTAATAAAACTGCCAAATTGTTAGAAATGAAAAAGTAGACTTATGTAACTAATTGAAGACAGAAAGCAACTTTTTTTTTATCCTTACCAATGATATTTTTCCATTGATTTTTTAGAGAGAGTAGAAGAGAGAGAAGAGAAAGAGAAAGACAGAGAGAACTATCGATGTGAAAGAAACACATCAATTGGTTGTCTCCTGCAGGCATCCTGATCAGGACCCAGGCCGGGGAGTGGCCTGCAACCTAAGTGTGTGACCGTGACCAGAATCGAAACCGGGGACCCTTCAGTCCACAGGTCAGTGTGCTATGAAAGCAACTTATTAAATATAAAAAAGGGGAAAAAGCAAGTATTAAAAATACAATTACATTATAGAAAGAAGGCCAGAACACATATGTAAAAAAAATTAATAATAGGTTTAATTCCTTCATTTGAAAGAAGACTTGTCAGATTGGAGTAGCAAAAAAGTAATACTGGACTATATATTTTAATGAAATACTCACTAGTGCCAGATGCTAACAGAAAATTGTGGTTTTTTTTTAAATAAGTATTAGCCATGATATGTCAGCTAGATAATGGTCAATATATTTAATATCAAAAATATCTGTATATTTGGCAAAAAACAAACAAAAAACACCAACCATTGAATGGCATATAGACCTTTTTTTTTTTTTTTAAAGAAAGAGGCAGTACAAAATAAGACTTTTACACCTTTATATGTAGATTGCAGAGCATGAAATGTAAAGAGCAGACTTTTAGACAAGAAAAAAAACAGGCCCCTTGGTCTTATCTGCTCAAAATAGGAGTCAAAGTACTATAAATAGAAAGCATTGCATCATATCCGTTGCTATTATAGCACTGTTTTTGGCAATAGAGAGCTGGAGAAGAAATAAGTCACAGAGTCTGTTTGAGGGTATACTGTCTTGTATGAGGACACAGCTCACATATTCATAACTTGTTAAGTAAATAAATATGAGGGATACGTAGTGCAGAATTCCGCACTTTATCTTTACTTTCCTCCTCTGCTTTTTGTAAGTCAGGATGGAGGGAGGAGTGAGCAAGTGTCTAATTCAACCGGCTGCTGCTGTAGTTCCTCACCTGGTTAAAATGAGTGGCTTCCGATGCCATTTGTGAGACCAGCATCCAAAAATCGACTGTCTATTTGAGTGTCTATGCAATTCATTTAAGGGCCCTGCTTGGGTGCTCCCCACCCTACAGATCTTTGATGTAGGAGACCTGCAAGCTCTTCAACATCCCATTTTTAGCATTTGTTCCTGGGGATAATCCTTGCAGACGCATATTCTTCGGATCCCCTTGTAGGTGGTTTGCATGGTGTTCTCCTGGCTCCTGCTCAACACCTCACCTCTAAAACCCGTCAGCTCCTAAACTAGCTGGTATAGTCCCCAACCTTTTGCTGCTGTGATGTCCCTCTTTAAAATAACACCCACTTAGGTATGACACATTCCTGGCTCCCTTTAGTCATGACCATATGAACCAGAGGAAACTCATATGTTATGTCACGTTCACTGTGGGAATGCGGGCTGCTTGACTGATTATTGTTCTCTGTCCTGCCCTCTCAGACTCTTTCCTCTCTTTTCTGACAGGCATGGAGAACTGCTCAACAATTCCACACATAAAGCAAATGTATAAAAACAGGCAGGAAGCCAACATCATGCCTAAACCAAGTGTCCAATTCTCCTGGAGTGAGTGAATACCCATCCTTCCTTGGAGAAAATGAAAGCACAAAGCCATAGCAGACCAACTTCCAAATCCAACTCTCATAACTCTACTGGCTGATAACCCATACCTCCCTCCCCTACACCTTAGTCTTCTGTGACGTAGACAGTGGCCATAGGAGGCAAAGAGTGATGCTGGGGGCAGCAGGGCCAGTCAGCCTACAAGAGTAATTTTTCTCTATAAGTGAGCTACTTAATACTTTGTCCTCAATTTTGGGTACTAGTCATAAATTCTGGCAAAAAGGAAAAAAAAACAACTTCTTCAACATACTCTTTTTTTTATTATTATTATTAGTTAAGGTGTTACAAATGTTTCCTTATCCCCCCCCCCATTAACCCTCAACATCCCCCCGCACACACACTCATGCTCCCATCCCGCTGTTGTCCATGTCCATTGGTTTGGCTTATATACATGTATACAAGTCCTTTGGTTGATCTCCTCCCCTTACCCCCGCGGCACGATGATTCTTGATTTCTATCTGAGTAAATGAATGCTCAGAGAGGGTGGGGAACTTGTCCGAGGCCACACAGCTACAACATGCTGCGTCCAGGACTCAGACCCAGTTCTG
>NW_006285040.1:507734-512531 GCF_000327345.1 Myotis davidii
CTGCTCACCCTTATCTGCTCCAGGAGAAGGCACAGGACACGTCCCTTTATACCTCCGCCATTTTCCAACTCCCTCTTCAACATACTCTTACATTGTGCTGTGCAAGCCTTAAACGACACTGTCATTTTGTTTTGTTCTTCTACTAAAGTACCATAATTAATGCAATTTTTCTTAATGTCAGACTTCTTTCACAGTCATTTCCAGGTGTTTACTTCATGTGCTTTGGTTCAGTTCTTAAAATCATTTTTAAAAAACTTATTTTTAAACTGTGCTTTTCAATCTTTATACACTTCTGCTTAAATGGCATTGCACCTGCTAAAGTATTGGTTTTATATGTGGTTTCATAAAAAGAAGTAAAAATTGCCTGGCCAGCATGGCTCAGTGGTTGAGCATTTATTCCTGGTCAGGGCACATGTCTGGGTGGCAGCTCCATCCCGGTGTGGGGCATGTAGGAGGCAGCTGATCAATGATCCTCTCTCTCTCTCTTTCTTCCCCTCTGAAATTATATATATCCTCCCAGAAAAATAAGTTTCTAATGAATTTAAAACACCTTTTATATGCTAGTCTCTCATCGTTGATGTTTCTCTCTCTCCCTCTTTCCCTTCCTCTGAAATCAATAAAAATATTTTTTTTAAAGTAAAACTTACTCGTATCATGTTAGTAGTATCTAGCTGGTTCAAATGAAAATTGTGGTGAAAACTGAGATAGTAAGTACTGATACATTTTGAATATAATTAATATATAAAAATTCAAGTTTTTTTCTCTTTTTTACATCAGGAAAAAAGCATAAAAAGAAAAAATACATGAGGCCTGACTTAGAACAGCCTATGTGATGGCTTAGTTTCCTACAGAAACTATGTTTGTTTGTATAAATAGTCCTTAGGAACATAATGACAGCAAAGGCCATCCCTACACAGATTCAGCCATAATTCATCAATTGGTTTTACATGTAGTAGTATAGAGGGAAACTGAGCATCATTCATTTTTTATCATATTACTCTGTAGTATCTAATTGATACAAATGTAAATTGTAGTACAAATGTTCTGTTGCTCTAGAGAGAAAAATATTAAAACACTAAACAACTTGGTTAATTTATTTGGCAGCTTAAATATTTTAGTTTACTCATTGAACCCATGTTTGATTCTTTAACATGACTATTTAACAAAACCACTTCTAGGATACCAGAAAACATGCTCAAAATATTTCCTATCCTAATGCCAGGGCCTATCTTGATTGAATGAATCGATCAATCTTGGAAGAATTAATTATCCCTTTCAATTATGTCCAGTCACTAACTTTTGGTTAGTGAACAAACAATCAAAAGGAATGCTTAAATGGATCAGATTTATTTATCATTCATTCATAATATTTTCCATGTCAGAATGTTTTGGCTGAGATACAGTGGCAAATATAAAGGCATAGTCTGTGGCTTCATAATTTTTGTCTTCATATGATTGCACCTAACACAGTTTTGACCACAGAAACAGATTACCAACAGTCAGACATATGTGTTAAATACTAATGAAAATAAAGCAGAGTGAGAGAGATAGAGTTTCCTGGGGTTGGGCCAGAATATTGTTTGGTGTTTTTTTTTTTTTTTTTGCCATCTTAATGATCACCAAATAATTGATGCCACAATTTTGAGCCCATCATTTCATTTAATTCGGCAAATATTCATTGAGAACCTAGCCTGTACCAGGCACTAGAGATGAAAGAGCAAGGTCAGGCTTGTTCTGTGCTGTCATGAAGGTTTATAAGTGAATGTGGAAGATAAATTATAATACAATAGCTTGGATATGGGAAAAAAATGATAACTGCAAAATTTTTTTAGCCCTTATACATACCAATCCGTTTTCATGGTGACTCACCCATACACTGTATCCTTGAGATGGATAATAGTGCTTACTGCTCTACCTCTTTAATCAATCACCTAGAATACCTCAGACATTCTAAGGACACAGAAAATAAACCTAATTCCAGTAGCAAAACCTCAACTTAGGTCAATAATCACACTAAATCTACTGTTACCTCAATAACAAGAATCATTTCTTTGACTCTCAACCTGGCTTTAGTGCTTAGAACCTTACTTATTAGAATAAAATCAAATCAGATATAGTCATTGTTTTAAATGCAAGAAAAAAATATATATTTATGTATACTATAGAATCTGGTTTAACTTTCCAAAAGGAAAATAGACAAGTTGTTCTCTAAAAAATTAAGACATATTACAATAATCCATGGTGTATACTGAGTGTGGTATAACAACATAAAAATACATGTTGTTTCAAATAAAATGATGATTTTGGAATATAACAAGATTTTAATAATAAAATTATTTTAGTCTTCAAATTTTCCATGCTTGTCATTTGCGAAAATATTTATTAGTGCCTATAGCTGAGATTTCCAATACTATTCACGTTTTATCAGGTGAGTATTATGAATTTCAGAAAAGAGAGGGTAAAGAATCAGAGATGGGCCAAATTATTTGACAAAGATGACTGAAACATTTTCAAATTATTGTTACTTATGAAGAATGCAATGGTTTGATCGTGACTTGACAAAATTTATATGTTAGAGCCTTAACCCACAAGGTGCTGGTATTGAGACATGGGGCTTTGGTGATCAGCTCATGAGGGTGGAGACCTCATGAAGAGGATTAGTGCCTTTATAGAAGAACTGCCAGAAAGAGAGATCCCATTCCTCTGCCAAAGGACACAGCAAAGAGAGAGCTATCTAGGAAGCAGGCTCTCACCAGACACCAAATCTGACAGTACCCTTATCTTTGACTTCCCAGTCTCCAGAACTGAGAGAAATATGTGCTTGTTGTGCATAGGCCACTGCTTTAAGGTATTTTTGTTATAGTAGCTTGGACAAAGTAAAGCATAGACAGAACATGCTGTACTTTGCTCTCTTTTGCTACTGACCTGTGGTTAGGTGCTATTCTCAAGAGATTACCATGTTAAATTTCTGAAAATGAAGACACTAACAATTCAATTTCCATCATTTCCAGAAGAAAAACCATGTTCAACTTCAAGGATATTACACCTTAGTTAGGGGAGGTAACTAAACTTGTGAGAAGTAATTAGTTGTTTTGTGATTAATTTACAGGGTGAGGCAAAAGTAGATTTACAGTTGTGAGTATGCAAAACAGTGTATTCTTGTATTATGTATTAATTGTTGTATTATTTTCCATATGAACAACTGTAAACCGACATTTGCCACACATACAATTTATGTTAGTTTTGTTTCATCTAGATCAGCAGTTCTCAACCTGGGGTCGTGACCCTTTTGGGGGTCAAATGACCCTTTCACAGGGGTTGCCTAAGACCATCGGAAAACACATATATAATTACATATTGTTTTTGTGATTAATCACTATGCTTTAATTATGTTCAATTTGTAACAATGAAATTGGGGGTCACCACAACATGAGGAACTGTATTAAAGGGTCGTGGCATTAGGAAGGTTGAGAACCACTGATCTAGGTAATAGAAATGCATCATGTCCTAACTGGTTTGGTTCAGTGGATAGAGCGTTGGCCTGCAGACTGAAGGATCCCAGGTTTGATTCGGGTCAAGGGCATGTACCTTGGTTGTGGGCACATCCCCAGTAGGGGGTGAGCAGGAGGCAGCTGATCAATGTTTCTCTCTCATCGATGTTTCTAATTCTCTATTCCCTCTCCCTTCTTCTCTGTAAAAAAATCAATAAAATACATTTTTTAAAGACATGCATCATTTTGCAACTCTTTAAGTTTTCAGATTTATCCATAATATTCACTTCCATATTGATGGGCAACTGGGTAGTTTATAATTTTTTCACTTTTATGAACAATGCTTCAATAAATATCTTTGCACATGTTACCTGGTCCCATGATTTAATATTTCCCTTTAGTGAATACCAAGAAGTAGAAATACTAGATCACAGGTGCTATATAACACAGTTTTCTGAAATTGTTTTCCAGCATGGTTATACCACTCTCCACCACCACCACTGATGCAAAAGAGTACTTTTTTAAGTACCCGAGGACATGCTTAGAGAGAGGAAGGGAGAGAGAGAAACATCAGTTGCCTTCCCTATGCACCATGACTGGAGATCAAACCAACAACCCAGGTATATGACCTAACTGGGAATTGAACAGGTGACCTTTTGATACACAGGATGACACTCAACCGAGCCACACCAGCCAGGTCAATTATTTTTAACTCTGTTTTGGTTATGTTTTTCACTTAAAAGCTTTAGCTTGTAAGTAGTCACTTTATTCATCATTAACGTTAGGGTATTATCTGTTGATTGTTTTAACAAAATATCTTTATACACCAAAATTGTCTACTTATTTTACCAAAATTTATTTTGAGTCTCTTTTTTCCCCATTAGGCCTGAAATTCATTTGAAATTCATTTTTTGGAACTGTATAGTGAAAAATACATAACGGCAAATGCACAGATATTTATTTTACATAACTGTCCATGGGAGTGTTGTAATGCAGATATATAACCTCACAGGTATACCTAATTATTCCTAAACAGCTTATTGAAGAAACTTTTGCCTTCATTTGAAAAGCTACCTTTTTAATATGTTAAATATACGTATACTGTATTTGCCGGCATATAATACGATTTTTTGGCCCTGAAAAATATGCCTCCAAGTGGGGGGTCGTCTTATACGCCAGGTACACTTCAGACAGACTGCCCATAGTGCTTGCCCCGTGCCATAGTGGCCCCCGATGCCCGCCCACTTCATTCCACATACCGTTCAGGCATCAGCAGCGCTGCTGGGTGTATGCTCGGCTGTTATGC
>NW_006285040.1:512908-513855 GCF_000327345.1 Myotis davidii
AGAAGCATCTACGGTACCAGTCTATAGAGTGTGTTTTCTTTAGTGAATTACCGGTATGTTTACCGGTAATAAACTTGCACTGTTTTATGTATATGTTTGATTACATACAGCCTTGTGACAGTTTTCCTGCATGTCATAAGCATTTGAATATAAATTAAAATGTTAAAATCAAATCTGATATTGTATTACCTTTTATTTGGTGTGTGGAAGGTGTGCGGAAGAGGGGGTAGTCTTATACGGCGAGTATATAACAAACTCTGTATTTTGAGTGGAAATGTTAGGGGGTCGTCTTATACGCCCAGTCGTCTTATACGCCGGCAAATACGGTAAGTCTACGTATAGACTAGTCTATTCCATTGATCTATTTGTCTACTCCAGTGCCAATTTCCTACTAGTTGTAGTTATATTATTTCCTCTCATGCTGCTCTCAACTTGAATTATTTTGGTTCCACTGTTTTATTATGTACATACACATGCCTTTAAAAAAACAACAACACAAGAATGTTATTATAAATGAAGAAGTACCAGTTTTATAGTTTGCCATTGCTTCTTGGGTTTCACAGATTTTTGTTTGTGTTATTTTGAGCTGGACTATATCCCTCTGTATTTCATTCCAGGTGAGTTCATGGGTAGTAAAATTTCTAAGTTTTCGCAAATGTAAATGAATGGAAATATTTCACTCTTACATATGAGCGTACAGTTCTATGAATAATTCTGAAAATTATTTTCTCAGATCTTTACAAAATTTAACTTTATGGTTTCCTTATATCTCCTTTTACCAAAAAGTAGGATATTAATTGAATTCTCATTTATGTTTATTTATTCTTGTCTAGAATCATTTTGGTTATGTTTTTACTAATTTTAACATTTCACCACATATATCTGGATGTAGTCTTTCATTCTGTTGACCATATTATCCTCTCAGAATGGCAATCAAAATTTAGCGC
>NW_006285040.1:513870-519115 GCF_000327345.1 Myotis davidii
GAATGGATTTTTCTGCTGTAACTATTTTGTGTCATACTTTTCTTTATGTCATATTCTTAACATAATGTCATATTTTTCTATACCTGTCAATCACTTATTTTTTATTTGCAATAACTTAGATGTGAAAATTGAAAAAAATGTATTTAACTTTCTTTTTGTCTTTTCAGCTATATTCTGAGAACTTCTCTTAGCTTAATTATTTACTTTATTATCTCTTTATCTGTGATCATTCTATTATTCAGTCAATTCATTGAGTTTTATTTCAAAAATCACCTTTATCTCTATGATTCCTCACTGAGTCCTTATTGTTGCATGCTACAATATTTAAAATCTACCTGAGAACATACATTATATTTACTTTAATGATGGGTTTTTTTCTTACTATATTAAATCTTTCTCCTTATGTTTGAGTTCTTCTGCTTGTTGAGTTTGATGCCTCTATATTATGGTGTTAGAATTTCTCAATTGTTAGGCTAATCTTGTCATGTGTATTTGCCTTTATATTTGGGATGACTTGCTACTGACCTGTGAATGGTCCAAATATCTTGTGATTATGGGAGAGTGTAGAAATGGGGCTACTCTTCTAGGCACAGCTTATTGAAGGAATTTTTGCCTTCATTTGAAAAGCTACCTTTTAATATGTTAAATATACGAATAAGTCTACGTAAAGACTAGTCTATTCCATGCATCTATTTGTCTATTACAGTGCCTGATTCTTCTGGGCTTTGCCAATCAGCCAAGGGCTCTTGGCATCTACTAGTACTACATTCACAGAAGGAAACAAACAAAAAGAACAATGTTTTCTTATAATTTCTAGTGATTTGTCATGAGTTGGTGTCCGATTACAGCTATGTTCAGTTTATTATTTTAACCTATCTTCACACATTAGTTTTATACACTTTCCTAATTCATAATTGGAATACCGAGGTCAAAATTTTCAAATAAATGCTACATTAAAATTGTGTGGAGAATAGTCCCTTGAAATTTTGTATAGAGTTAATATTGTGTAAAACAGTTTGACCCATTGAGTAAAAAAATGCATGCCTCCAAATTTCAAATAACATTTTTTATGCTTTTATATTATAAGGACATATGCTGTATTTAAAACTTAAATTTCAGGTATCAAAAAGAAGGTATTTCAAATTAGATAGATAACTTTTTTGCCTTCACTTCAATGATTAAATAAATGACTACCCTTTCATTCTACAAAGCTTTATATTCAGAGATTATGTTTCTAATCCTAAATAAATTTGAGACTATTTTGAAAAAAAATTAATATTCAGAAGACTATTTTCAAAATACTCTGTCTGTATAGCAAGATCATGAATAATATTTTTATTTTATTTTGTATATTTTCAACATTTTGTAGAGTAACACTGTATTACTTTAAAGATCAAAAATATTAGTTATTTCCTCATTAAACTCTAAGTTTTTAAAACTCCTTAGCAATTACTATGTATATAATATAGACTAAACATGGTTATAAACAGACACTTAATTTTGCAGGTCAAGTTTGAAATGCCAGCTGCTTTATCAGAATTTTTAGCACGTTAAATTGATATTATAGTGAATGTAGCTTAGTGTGCACAGATTTCATCATTTCTCTTCTCTTAGTTTTTATCCGTCTTATCCGTTGGCCAAAGTTACCAGCTGATTGTATATAATATACACTAAACATGGTTATAAACAGACACTTCATTTTGCAGGTCAAGTTTGAAATGCCAGCTGCTTTATCAGAATTTTTAGCACGTTAAATTGATATTATAGTGAATGTAGCTTAGTGTGCACAGATTTCATCATTTCTCTTCTCTTAGTTTTTATCCGTCTTATCCGTTGGCCAAAGTTACCAGCTGAAAAATTCCTAGTGCTAGCTGGCTTTGTGAATGAGACTGAGTCTTTAATCAATAAGAAAAATGATGAATAACTTTGATCAGTCGGCTTACTCACAAACATTGTAGACCTTCACTGTACTGACAGCACTTCTCTGTGTCTACGGCACTATCCAAGTTTCAGTACCACGACTGGTATTATGTTCAAATAGATGTTTCTTCTACAAAAGTTCCCCCCTTCTTTAATTCCATATGCAAAATACTAAGAGACTGTGAGATTGCAGCTTTTATCATGATATTCTTTTGTATGTGAATTCCTTACAACATACAAATTAAAAGAACTTATTACATAGTTTAGGTCTTATTTGTCTTCTATAACTTTCCCTTCCAAATCCAACATGTCATCAAGTCCAATTGCCTATTCTCCCAAAATATGTAAATTGATTTCAACTTTTTTATTCCTAGTAACACTGCTTTGCTCAGCATTATATCAATTTTCACTTCCTTAACTGTTTCAACAGTCTCTTCAATAATTTCTCCAAATTTACTATCACTTTCCTTTTACTCTTTTGTATTTTGTAAAACTTATGTCTTCCTAAACCACAATGTGATTATAGTTTGTGATTTTAATGTAACTCCTCATCGTATGTGGATTAAAACTCCATCTACTTGAAAGAGCAGTCAATATTTCCTACAAATTTACATCAATTTAGTTTTTTCTAAACTCTACCTCCCATTTTCCCCAAACTGATATGTTCTAAATGGCAACCACAAATCATAATGGGCCTCCCTGCTGGTCCTTAAATATCCTTTTTTCTTACTATCAAAGGGGTAACAAAACCATTTTCAGAGGCAATTTCATTACTGAACCACAATGAAGATATGCTCACATTTTAAAAAGATGCAACCATTTTTTGGCCTATTGTGCAAGAAGATAAGTCCCTCTCTCCCCCAGTCTCAATCATCATTTCTTTATGTTAAGTAAATTGTCTATCATAGTTGAAACTCAATCCTTACTCTAAAATAGACCACCTAGACTTTTATTTATGGCTATGATTAAACACCCAGTAACAGGAAAACTCTCCATCTTAGAAAAACTATAAAATGGACTAAAACAAATTTTTTTTTAAATCTACTACTTAGAGGCATCAGAAAATTACTAACCACAAACTAGAGGGCCAAAATCCTGGCAAAAGAGGAATGTGTTGAGGTAAGATCAACATTTCTGTTTATTTCACCTCAAGGCATTTGTTGATTTCCTGCCTGACTTGAGCAAGGGATCAAGAAATCAGACTAAAAAACGAAGCAGAGCTCATGGCAGTCTCACAGTGTTAAGGCCTAAAAATTATAGTATAAGCCTGAGGGGGAAGAGCCTCGAAAATACCTTCGTCTTCAGGTGAGACTCCTGTAAGGCTAAGGATAAGGGCAAAATTTAGTCCCCACAAACACTGAAACCGCCTTAGCCACAAATCAACTCAGACCTCTGAATGGAGCCAGGTCATCTGTCCTACCATAACTTCCTTCCACAAGAAAATTTAAGAATATAGCCCTAACCGGTTTGGCTCAGTGGATAGAGCGTCAGCCTGCAGATTCAAGGGTCCCAGATTCGGTTCCGGTCAAGGGCATGTACCTTGGTTGCGGGCACATCCCCAGTGGGGAGTGTGCAGGAGGCAGCTGAGTGATGTTTCTCTCTCATCGATGTTTCTAACTCTCTATCCCTCTCCCTTACTCTATGTAAAAATTCAATAAAATATATATTTTTAAAAAAGAATATAACATCATGCACAGCCTCTTTAATTTTTTTATACATTATGTCTGTCATGCAATCCAAAACTACCAGGCATGCTACGATATAGGGAAAATTATCAAAATGTAAATATATAATAGAAAGTATTCCTTAGGCAGTTCAAATATTGCTTTAAAATAATTATAATTAATATGACCAAGAAGACATATGATAAACTGGATAATTTCACCAAAGATAAACCAGTTAAAGCTGCAGAACTATAACATACAGAATTAGATTATTAATTAAGAATCATATGGCCCTAGCTGCTTTGTCTCATTTCACAGAGTGTCAGCCTGTGGACCGAAGGGTCCCATGTTTGATTGTGGTCAAGGGCACATGCCTGGGTTTCGGGCTCAATCCCCAGTAAGAGGTGTACAGGAGGCAACTGATCAATGATTCTCTCTCATCATTGATGTCTCTCTCTCTCTCTGCCTTCCTCTCTGAAATCAATAAAAAATATATTTAAAAAAAGAATTATGGATGAGTGATTTAACCCTGTGGTCGGCAAACTGTGGCTCGCGAGCCACATGTGGCTCTTTGGCCCCTTGAGTGTGGCTCTTCCTAAGCCTTAGGAGTACCCTAATTAAGTTAATAACAATGTACCTACCTATATAATTTAAGTTTAAAAAATTTGGCTCTCAAAAGAAATTTCAATCGTTATACTGCTGATATTTGGCTCTGTTGGCTAATGAGCTTGCTGACCACTGAGTTAAACAAACAATAGAAATGATGAAAACTAAAAGATATTCCATTGTCTGTTGGTATGTCATCTTTAATATTCTGAAACAGAATAAATGCCAAAGGCCAAATGCCAAATGCCTCGAGGCCCAGAAATCAGGATTTTAAAGATTCCCAGGTGATTCTAATGTGCAGCCAAGTTTAAGAACCACTGCTCTAGGGTAATGCAAAGAAATTAGTAGAATAATTAATAAGTAACACATTAGTAGATGAAAATGAAGTATAATTTAAAACATGAAGTAATTCAAACAAAGCAATTAGAGAAAATAAAAGAAATGGAAGAGCTTAGCTGGATAAATCCAACTCAGAGTCTCTCATGAGGCTGTTCAAGATTGAGCTCAATTGAGACAGCATCTGCTCATGAGCTCTGCACATGGTCTTCTCCACAGGGGTGCTTTACATGACAAGTGGTTTCCTCAGAGCCTGTGATTCTAGAGAGTGCCCGCTATTCTTTTTATAACTTAACATTCAAAATACCATCCTATTAATTTGGCTGCATTCTATTTCTTAAAAGTGAGTTACTAAATCCAGCCTACGACCAAGGGGCAGAAATTACTAATTCACAGTAGATCCCAATAAATTAAGTATTCACGTTGAATCTCAAAGGTCACAGTTCTCAGGGGATCTGTTCAGTAACAATTATTTTCATGCAAAATGTTAAGTTATTATTTGATTTATTTTTACTCTCATTTTCACATATGTATACAGTGAAGTTTTGCAGAGGTAACATGACATGACATTATCATTGTTCCAGTGACTAAGATGCTTGTGTATTCTTAGTGCTTTAAAATTTTCTCTGTTTTATTTGAAATATGATAAATATCAAATTATGTAGATCACATTATCAAAAGATATTTAGACCCTCAATAATTTAATATATATATATACA
>NW_006285040.1:519260-523925 GCF_000327345.1 Myotis davidii
TAAGGCTATGATTTCAGGTTAAATCATCAATGAATATAAAAGAAAGATAATTAAAATAAAAAGAACACTAATTTTTAAAACACTTGATCATTCAACAAGAAGTCAAGCATGAGAAAAAAAGAATTGATAGAAAACATTAAGTTTATTTAAGTCCTAAAATGTCAGTCATTACGATTGCACATGTTATAAATCTCATGAGCATAATGTTAAGTAAGAGGAAGAAAATAGAACCTAATGTATGATTATATCTACTAAAAGTTCGAAAACAAGCAAAATTAATCTATTATGCTGAAAGTAAAAATAGTTTCTGCCTAATGGTGGATAATATCAGTATGTTCACTGTGTAAAATTTCATTAAGCTGCAAACTTGGTTGTGTACACTTTTCTGTATCTTTAATAGTCACACATAAAAGAGGTTTATTCACAGAAAACAGAAGGTAAGCTCTACTTGATTAACTTCACCTAAAACTTGCCCACAGCTATACCTCTGTGCAATGCAAAGCTATGATTTTTCAGCTAAGGTATTGCTTCAGTTGCCAGTTATGAATCTCTATGCACACTGAGTCAGAAAAACATTTTATAATTAATTCTACTTCCGATAATTTCCTTTAACTTCAGTTTAATTCCATCAAATTCAAACTGTTAGCCATGCCATTATGTAGTGTAGTACTGAGCTCAAAATAGCCTTACTTAAATTCACAAGGCAAATTTGCAGAGATTATCTCCTATTTCAGATTTATACCATCCCTTCAAAACCTCGTTTTTGCTTAAAACTCACAGGAATCTTAATGATCTTTAGCTAGAAAAACCTGATTTTATGCGAAAAAACTGAGGCCCAAAATTTAAGACAATTATTTAAGGCCACACATTTAATCATTTCCCCCCATGAATCTTTTGATCAATTTGATCCAGTTCCCCCTCATCTGAAATACACTAGCAAACAGCTCCTGTCCCATTGGAAAGATATCCATATGTACTGGTTTTCTATTTTTAAATGTTTTCTTGTGGATATTTTATCTGCTTCAACTACCTTATGTGTTCTTTGGGTCAGTGACTATGCTCTAGTTTTTATAATCCTGGGGATCTATCATTGTTCTTTCACTCTAATAATCAGTAAACACTTATTCAACAAATATTTGTTGAGTACCTACTATGTATCAAGTCCCTCCCCTGCCCGGTCCACGTAACTCAGTAGTTGAGCAGTAACCTATTAACCAGGAGGTCATGGTTTGATTCCCAGTCAAAGCACATGCCCAGGTTATGGGCTCAATCCCCAGTTTGGGGTGTGCGGAAGGCAGGCGATCAATGATTCTCGCTCATCATTGATGTTTCTACCTCTCCTTCCCCCTTCCTCTCTGAACTCAATATATATTTTTAAAAAGTCCGTACACTCATACAACTGAGATGCCACTGTAAATTAATCAGTAAGTAAAAATTAAAATATTTTATACAGGATGTTATATGGTGGTAAACGCTCGGAGAAAAAGCAGCCCATGGATTAACCTTCAAATACAGTGGTTTTCATGCTGCTTTCAGATCTGTGAGCTTACTGTGGGGATCCCTATGGAGATGCTTGAGTGAAAAGCATGTTCAACCCACCAACCTCCCCAACTTGGCTTCATTCATACACCACATGCTTTTGTCTCTTTTCTATAAAATACTCCCATGTAAAATTCAATCGGAGCAAAGCATTCCACAGATGAAAATTCAAGAGATTATTCAGGTTTGAAAACATTGCAGCTTTCCAAAGGCACACACGGTGTTTCTGGTTATAGACCACTGTAGATTTACTTTTCAGTGAAATTCATGTTGTGTTTTATATTTCTACTCTATAATTACAGGTAAGTTTATGGTGTTGAGAAGGACAGTATAATCCTCATTTACTTGACTCCAACGACTGTTGAGTGACCTTTCCAAAGATAATGAAGTGCCCTGTGTGCATCTGTCTATCTATAAGTAATAGAACCATTGGGTGATTAGGAGAATGACCATATTTCAGCGATGATTTACGTTTGTGCAACACTGGTCAGTCATGTGGAAACTGCTTAGCATTCTCATGCTGAACCCAACACTTACTTTCATCAGTAAGTGCTAGCTTGTTTCAATTAACTTCTCTGTCACTAATCTGCAAGTACCAGCATTAGGGGCATGAGAGATGCACAAAAATTACTTGAAGGAGAGCAGATGTTATTTTAAAAGGGGAAGCCATCAGGGTTGAACAGCAACGAGAGGCATAAGAGAAGATCCTTCTTCAATCTATGTCTAATTGAATCAGGGCTGAGAACAGCGTCAGTGATTGATGATAATGATATCAGTGACGGTGATGTAAAGGTTATTAAGTACCTTAAGCATCTGGAAGTCATGTGGTATGTACTGCATTTAAAGAGACTATCTTTACCATAACAAATTTTTTACCTTCTAAAAATAGATGGGACAATTATGACATATGCATTTATACATTGGTAAAAGAATACAGAACTATGGTTATTTTTTGCAAAGATTAAATGGTTCAAAGTCAGATAATGTAAAAGATTAAGACATACAAAGGAAAAAAGGGTGTGGTAAATACTTGGTAAACACACTTAGGAATGGGAGGAGATAATAATTCAAGTAGACATATTTAAAGATGTCTTAATTTATCTATAATCATAAAAGTGTAATATGCAAATCGACCGAACCAAACTACAGAATGACCGTCTGGATGACCTTCTGGACAACCATGCTATGACACACAATGGCACCAGGCCAGCCAAGGCAGGTGCAATGCAATTGGTCAAGGAGGCCCCACCATCACCCTATGATCACCCTTCAGAGGGAGGCCCAGGCCACCCTCTGCAGGGAAATTGATGGTGGAGCCCCATGACCCATCACCCCAAAGAGGGTGGCACAGGGAACCCGGCCAGCAGCGCTGTGGCAGGTAGGTGGGGGCATCCCTCTGCATGGCAATCAATTATGGAACCCCGCGATCTATCACCCCAAAGAGGGAGGTCAGGCCAGCCAAGCGATCGCACAGCATGCTTGTCACCCACAGAGGGAGGCGACCGGTGGTGGGTTACAGGGGGGACAGCGGCAGTGGTAGGGCCAGATGCTGGCAGCTGGGGGAAGGAAAGCCCCAATAGGCCCTGATTGCCAGCCAGGCCTAGGGACCCTACCTGAGGGGTCTCAGATTGCGAGAGGGCGCAGGCCGGATGGAGAGACACCCCCATCCCCCATGCAGGAATTTCGTGCACTGGGCCTCTAGTATAAATATAAAACACTTTTGTCTACCTTAAATAGTAAGTTCAGCCCATGCATCACCACCTTTAATAAACCATACATTTGTAAGGGTTTTAAATGAGTATTAGGAGAAACCTCAGCATTGTTGCTCTATTTTCTCATTTTTTTTAGAGGAGATAAATTGCCCTTTTCTTTCAGAAATGTTAACATAATCTAGTCTAATTAAGTTTTGAAAGAAACTGTATATATGAAACAGGCACAGATACAAAAACAAGGTTTTTAATTTGTAATACATTTTATACATAAGCATGAAATTTCACTAATTTGAGGTATGGAAGTGGTAATTATCTTAAATTTATTGTAAAAATATTACCTTTATTTCTTTTTAAAAACTATAATTTCTAATAATATTCCATTTCTGTTGGTGCCAAGAGTACTGAACATAATTATTGAATATTTTTTTAACAATTTCAAAGACAACAATCTGGGCAAAGGGGGATAGAACATGATAAAAATAAAATAAAAGGAATGATATTTATCCACCATATTATTTAGATTTGTACTCGAAGGAGATACAGAAAAAAGCCAAATAGTTGATTTAGAATTCAAGAAATTCTCAGAAAGATTTTCTAAAATGGTATTTAGAAGATGGGACATGACTTTTATATTATTTGGTCAAGTCTGTGGCTGTGTAAATGGACTGAACTTGATGTAAAGCAGTTAGGGTTCCTCAAGTGAGGTCCTCACACCAGTTGCATTAGCATCACCTGGGGATGTGTCAGAAATGAAAATTCTTAGGCCCCATGCTAAGAACCAAACCTCTGAGACTGAGGCCCAGCAACCAGTGTTTCCACAAGCCCTCAACCTGATTCTAAATGCACGCTTAAGTTTGAGAATGGCTTGCCACAGACTGTGGGGCTGCAGCTCACCCCATAACACACAAAAATGTCTTGAAGAAAGAACTTCTTCAGAATTCTTTTTTAAAATTTATAGCCATTTTTATTTTTTATTCATATGTTACTCTCTCTATATATATATATTTCTTCTTCTTATAACAGTCCCTTATCATTTCTTGCAATGCTGGGTTGGTGGTGTAAAACTCCTTTAGCCTTTTCTTTGGAGAGAGGGGATCTGGTAACCTCTCTTTATTTCACCTCCAGTTTTGAATAACAGTATTGATGGATAGTGTAGTCTTGGTTTCAGATCCTTGCTTTTCATTACTTTTAATACTTCATGCCATTCCTTTCTAGCCTGTAATGTTTGTTTTTTATTCTGTTTTGTTTATTTATTTTATTTCATTTTTTAAATCTTTATTGTTCAGATTGTTACAGTTGTTCCTCTTTTTTCCCCCCATAACACCCCTCCTTCCAGTTCCCACCCCACCCTCCGCCCTTACTCTCCACCCACTGTCCTCATCCATAGGTGCACGATTTTTGTCCAGACTCTTAC